>NC_056725.1:1515367096-1515507096 GCF_019279795.1 Protopterus annectens | reverse complement strand
TCCCTACACTGACAAAGGAACACAGACAAAAACACATACATCCACATGTGCCAAGCCTGGGAAGAGAACTCCTACTTAATTAGTTTATCACACTACAGCAGTACACAGTTATGGCACACGCCATGGAGATTACTGGCCTATCCCTTCCCCAAAGGTGTATTTATTTCACAGTTGATGACATCGGCACACTTGTCAAAGTGGACCATTGGAGGTTATAGCGTCTGTGAATGAACTCAGAAGCATTGTTCCCTACACTGACAAAGGAACACACACAAACACACATACATCCACACTTGCCATGTCTGGGAATAGAACTCCTACCTAACTAGTTTACCACACTACAGCAGTACGCAGTTACAGGACGTACTATGGAGATTACTGGGCTACAGCTTCCCAGAGGTGTATTACTAGGTGGATGACATCAGCAGCCTTGTAAAGGTTGAGCATTTGAATTGTAGGGAGTGTGACTAGCCTAAAACGTATTGCTCTCTACACAGACAGACAGACACACACACACACACACACACACACACACACACACACACACACACACACACACACAGTTGCCATGTCTGGGAATAGTGCTCCTACCCAACTAGTTTATCACACTACAGCAGTACGCAGTTACAGGATGCACTACGGAGATTACTGGGCTACAGCTTCCCAGAGGTGTATTACTAGGTGGATGACATCAGCAGCCTTGCCAAAGTTGAGCATTTAAATTGTTGGGAGTGTGACTACCCTAAAAAGCATTGCTCTCTACACAGTCAGACAGACATGCACATAAACACACACACAGACACACACACCCATAGTTGCCAAGTCTGGGATTCAAACTCCTACCTAACTAGCTTATCATGCTACAGCAGTACCCAGTTATGGGATGCACCACAGAGATTACTAGGTTACAACTCTCCCAAAGGTGTATTTCACATTGGATGACCTCAGCAGGCTTGTCATAGTAGGGCTATGGGGAAGGCAGTGTGTGTGCATGGGCTATTACCCATTCATCTAGGGGTTAACACACCACATGCGGGCACACATAGGGTCATATTTCACAGGTACGTGTATACAGTTGCTAGATGACTACTTCCTTGTACAGTCATGTTGCACAGCTAGCACATGCACCACATAGTCTTTAATGCTGACAGATACTGGTGGCTAGTATCTGCACTGAGTGACATCTGCACCTCATGTGTTTGGGGCCCTTTGGCTGTGTACTGGGTGAGACAGGCCTGGATGGCTCCTTGTCACAGTCACCCTCTTCCACACATCTATGTCCGTCTACCTTTGGCTTATTATAGTGTGCTGTCCTTACATATATGTCTGTATTCCTATCTACTGTGTGTGTAAGGCATGAGTGGTGCATACTGACGAGTGTCTGCACTAACAACTGCGACTGCCAGATATGTTTGGTCCACTGGTGTTTGCAGACATGGCCTTCATGTGTGAGCATGCCCAGTATGACCTTTCAGTATGTTGTTGACATAGTGCCTTCATTTCTCTAAGTGTATCAGCATGCCCAGTATGACCGTCTATATTGCAAGTGTGGGTCAAGTCCAGGTAGTTTGTACTGCAGTGCTGACCTTTGTGTTGTACACCAACAGGTAGCATGCTATCTCTGCAGGGTATCCATCGATCATTTGGCACTGACTGTTACTACATTTCTGCATAGTGGGGTGGGGCACACCTGACTGTTTCTACATTTCTACACAGGATTTGGGGGGGCACACCTGACTGTTACTATATTTCTATGTAGGATGGAGGGAGGGCACACCTGACTATTTCTACATTTCTACAAAGGAGTGGGGGGTGCACACCTGACTGTTACTAAATGTCTATGTAGGATGGGGGGGCACACCTGACACTTGTACACATTTGCTAGGATTGTACTGGTATGTTGGGTACTCCATTTCAGTCTGTAGTCTTACCTATCGGGCTGGCTAGAGGCATACCAGTGCACTACAGATCTTAGCTTTTAATTACCTACATGTTAGTGTCTGACTTCCTAGCCTTCACAACTGATATCCCACTGCCTGGCCTGCTGTAGTCTGTCTGTGAAGGCCGGGGGGGGGGGTTACCAATAGGCCTCATTCAGAGGCCATAGCACAGCATTTGCTTGTGTTTGTCTACACCTGTCCTGCTGGCTGTGACTGTTGTTGGGTATGTGACCCCCCCCCCCAACTGGCATGTGTGAGTCACTTACCTTGTGGGTGTCCCAGTATTGAGGGTGGTGCTGCAGGGCTGCCTATGTCGGATGCACATAGTACACTCCCTACACATGGTTAGGCACAGGTAGTGTAATGTTTGGCATCCCTTTTACTCTATGTGAGAGTCAGAGAGAGGTGTTATTCCCTGGGTCCCTCCTGTGTTAGTGTATGTGCTATGCCTTGCCTCTTTGCCAAGGCCAGGGCATACTGGGCATGCCTCCTTCTGCCTACTGGGGCAGGTTCAGGTTGTTCCTCCTCTGAGTCACTCTGTGCCCATGCAGGCCTTGGCAATGGTGGGGGGCTGTGTGGCCCTGCCCCGTGCTGTTCCTGCTGCAGCTGTTTCCGCAGGATCATATGTGTAGCATTGCACATACAAGGACAATTTGGGTACATGTAGCTGGTGAGTACTGCAAGGCTCCACAGATGTGTCCAGACACTGTAACCGTGACTTGAGCATCCCAAATGCACGCTCTATTATGACTCTTGTTTGTGCGTGTGCCTCATTATGGAGTTCTTGTTCAGGTGTGTGTGCATTTCTGATGGGTGTCATCAGCCACGGCTCCAGTGCTTATCCAGCATCCCCCACTAGGTGACCGTGTGGGATGTCAAGGCTGGCAAATCTCTGGTACAGCTGCGTCAGATGCCAGATGTGGGAATCGTGATAGCTTCCAGGGCAGCCAACACACACATTCATTATGCTGCCCTGGGCATCACACACAACCTGGCAGTTGATGGAGGGGAAGCCCTTGCAGTTGATGTAGACCCTACCCCGCTCACTGGGTGGTGTTGTGATGCATATGCGCATGCAGTCTGTACCACCCACTACCTCAGGGTATTCTGCTATTTGGTGGAACAGTTGCATATTGCTGGCCAACACCTCACGGGTGTTGGGGAAATATACATGCTCACCGACATGTGCTGACATGGCATCCAGGAACTGGTGGAGTACCCTGGATGCTAATGCCTGTGAAATCCCCATCATATCCCCAGTTGGCCTTTGGAAGGTACCTGTAGTTAGTATTCTTAGGCCTACACATACCTTGGTATGCACTGGGATGGGTTCCTTTCTGTTAGTTCTGTGTGTGAGGCTTGGCCGGCACAGCTCAACAATTTGCTGTAGGAGGTCCCTGTCCACCCTATAGCACTCCACTATCTCCAGCTCATGTAGCCCTTGGTAGGTTACCCTGGGTCTGTACACTCTTCTCTGTCTCCTCACTGTGGGTTGCTCAGCAGCATTCACATCCTCATCACCCACAGCCTCTTCCACAAGTTGTTGTATGATAGCTATTGCAGCCCCTAACATTTTGCTGTTGTGAGTGTCAAAAGTTCCTCGCTTGTTTACACCGGTGGTGTAAAGTGTGGGAAAAACCAGAGGGGTAGGTGTTTGCATAGTTTATAGTAGTATTCTGGGCTGGTCTGCTCTGCTGCCTGTGTAATTGGCTGGTTCTGATACATTTCATCTGCCAGCTAAACTAGCACTCCTTGATTATCTTCCTACTCCTGTTTTCCGTTCCCATTGCTTTCCTGTTTCAACCCGGAGGTACGCCGTGCAAACAGAGTGCTCAATTGTGCACACTGCTGCTATTTCCTGGTTTAACCTCGTTTTTTCTTCCTGTACAACCCGGTGCATGGTGTGTACACCCGCTTAGGCTTTGTAAAGACTGCTAGGAAGGTTTAGACACCCCCCCTAGCTAAGCTCTGCTAAGCTAGGAGCAGACCTGAGTCACAGGGCTCCAATCCGCTTACGGTATGCCTGACACACCCCCCATGATGTCACCTACCTCCTTGGCTTGCACCAAGCTATTCCTGCTTTTACACTGTTGGGACCTGACTCACATACTCGGGTAAACTGGGTTTCACTATCCTTCCCCTCATTTGCATAGGAGTGCCTGCTAATGCATAGTTACATGTCTCACACTGAGCCTCCCCCTTAGCAACCACTACTCACTGGCTAGGTTGTCTTCTGCCTGCTATTGACTTGCATGACAGAATACTAATTTTAGTTACTATGCTTAATTTAGGTTCATTTTATTTCCCTCCTGATCCGATTTGCACGCAGCTGCCGTATGCTTAAACAGCCGAGATTGGCGAAAAAAAAATAAAAGTTGATTTTTTTTTATTTTTTGTATTGTTTGCAATGCCAATGGCCTTATACTTGGCCATTGGCATGCTTACTACGTGATACGCAGCCTTTATTTGGAACTTTCATAGCTCCATTTTGGATTTTGCAGAAATGTACTCTGTTACTAACAGAGTACATTTCTGCTGATTGCACTAGTCCTGCACAGATGGTAGCAAGCTTCCTAGATCACAAATTCACCTCATATGCATGGATGTCTCCTGCAAATGGGGTGATTTGCATACAAGGGCTTTGTCCGTACAGGATTAGTGCAGGAGCTCTTGTGCACGCTCCTGCAGGCTGTTCCTGGATCACACGGCAGACATATTGCCTGCTTGTGCTCCTGCACCGATCTTGCATGCTGTGCAAGCTTTTGAGAATCCGGGTTTTTTTCTCATGAAAATTGTTAAATTAGAAGGGAATCTGCACTGGGACCCATAAACGTTTGTCATCTGAAAACAGTGTCTGACAACCAGTTAGCAAATCTTAGTAGTGCTGGTTAAACAACAGGACAAGATAAACAAGTTCTGAGGTAAAATTAATGACAAGCCCGAAAGCCACTGATCCTTACCCCAGCCCTAATAATGAAAAGAAAAGTGCTGCATTTTTTAGCAAAAAATAGTTCTTTTCATGTTTTTTCCTCAAAGATCCATAAGCAAAATACAATGGTACTAAGGTAAGACTTTTAGTGACAACCACTAAAACTATAAGTTCAAATTTGTAATTTCAATTTTTGAACAAAAAAAACAAATTTCTCTTCAGAAAACAATGAAGTGGAAGGTAATTGCCAATGGAGAATTTGTCTGCCCAGTTTTGGTGAAGAGCTAGCCAACCATTGATCACCTCAAGCCTACACAGAACCTCAGTCTTCTGTAGTAAGAAGCTCTGAAGTTTTGGCACCTTAGACAGTATTTTCTTTTGTGCTCATCAAGAATTGCAGTGGCTTGGGTATTTGGAAGGTGATCTAAAGCTTTGGAAACTGGCTGGCTGGTCCAGTCCTTGGCAGGATGCCCTATGCAGCTTAGTCTACTGCAAAAGGGATCTTACAATGAACATCTATGGCAAATAAATAAGAATGCAAGAGTTGAAATAAAACAGGAAAGACGATAACTAAGGAAGAAATAGCAAACACTGCTAAGAAAATGAATATTATCAGAAGTAAATAAAAAAAACATGGCAAAAAGCAGGCATGTGGAGTATTCACTATAACAGTATTTGTTTGTTTGTGTCTTTCGGCTTTTCCTGGTTAGGAGTCGCCACAGCAGAACTCTGGTCCGCTAATGATTGGCAGTAGATTTTTACGTGCTGGCTTGCAGGGCCTAACGCACAACCTTCAATAAAGGAATGCCCATTCACGCATGTCGACACACAGAAGACGCTCTAACTGAGAATCGAATGGGCAACGTCTAACTGTGAGGCGACAATGCTACCGCAGCACCACCACCGCAGTTTCACTATAACAGTATACTGTCAAGAAAAATGCTTGGAATACTAGATTTAACCAGTTGGCTTCTATTTGTGGATGATGGTAACTGTTTGATTTTCAAGCAAAGTACAGTTGGGTAAGCTGTACTTACCCATAACAGTAGATATTCAAATTCTTCATTGCTGCAGTAGCCCTTAGGCTATATGGGTTTGTTTCCCAACTAGGGAACAACTGCACAGCTTTAAAAAGCTCTGGCTTTCCCTCACTCCTTCAGTCTGACTACTGATTAGGTAATCCCACGGAAGAAAACCAGGACTTTCTAGATCATATAATGAAAGAAGAGCCTAATAATCCTAAGTAACCAGCCTATAATAACAATAAAACCATATAAAGAAGAAACAAATACAACCCTACTTTATATCCCAACTACAATTCTATGCAAGAGTAGTAGGATAGAAGGTATCACCCACCTACAGCAGTGAGAAATATTGTTATGGGTAAGTGCTAGCTACACAACTGTACTGTGTTCATCATTCCCACTGCTGCAGTCACCCATAGGCTGTATGAGTTGAATACCAAAGCCTATCCAACCAGGAGGAGGAAGGATATGAATCCAGCAATCCCTGGAGAATGGCCCTAACAAAGTATAACCTGGGTCTAGAAACGGAATCTAATTTGTAATGCTTTGTAAAATTATGTACAGAGGACCATGCAGCTGCTTCTAGAGTTCACCTCTTTCCAATATGCCATCAAAGAAGACAAGGCTCTACTGGAGTGTGCCTTGATACTGCCTGGAATGGATTTGTCATGGTGAGAATAAAAAAATAGCTGAGGACAACCAGCTGGAACAGGGTGTCCCCTTTTGAAGAGCTTTTCTAAAGGGATTAATTCTGTCAAGATAGTACCTGAGTTGACTATGTGCATCCACAGTAAGCAGAATCTGTTCTCCCTGTTTTTTTTTTTGTTAAGGTTTTGAGTAGAAAACTGGACAACTGATGGCTTGATTCAAAGTAAACTCTGAAACTACTATGAACATGAGTGAAGGAATTGTTCTTAAAGAGACCATATCCTTATGGAAAATCACATAGGGTTTCCCCATCATGCGAACTAGCAACTCAAATACTCTTCTTGCAGATGTCAAAGCAATGATACAGTTTTCCAAGTCAAGAACCTGAAATCAGTAATGGTAGTTTCAGAGGGTGACATATATAGTCAATTTCTCTAACAGATAGTTGAGAGCAACATGTTCATAGGTTTATAGCTGAATAATATGCTAATTACCCTGAAGGTCCATTTTAAGCTTAGCTAATAACTCAAAGTCAGACTCAAACCCTTTCCCTTGTGTCTGTGAGGCAAAGACTTTAACCATTATGCCAAACCCACCCCACCAAAGGAAGCAACTTGCTAATAACTTATATCCTTGATCCTCCAACTGCTAGATCTTGAAAAATGCTTGACATTGTGCTAAAGCAATCTACAGACATGTGCTTTATCTGAGAAGACAACACAGAAAGTCAAGAAGAGGTCTCAGGACTCTGGTGTAAAACTCCTTTCATAGAGTGCTTCACAACAACCAGAAAAGGAAGAGGAGGATCTATGAGGAGACATGCTGAAATAGTTAAACCTTTACTAAGAAATAAGCAAGGTCAGATGAAAGCAAGTCACACAAATATTTGACCATCAGTTGTACAGCCTCCCCGACAAGCCACTGGTTATTGGTTAGGTACCAACTAGAATATCACTTCCACTTACCAACATAGGATTTTCTAGTAGCAGACTTTCTTGCCCCCTTTACTATCTGCTGCACATCCTCATGAAATGAGTCTAAAAGTTATTAAAATTGAATTATCAGGCAGTCAGCTGAAGTTGATTGATACTGGGCTGTATCAATCTCCACTTGTTTTATGTGAGTAGATCCAGTCTGTGAGAAGTTTGTGGTATCTGCCCTTGGCCAGTTTCATAAAAATGAAGAACCAATACTGACTGGGCCAAAATCAGATCACCACAATTACTTTTGGAGTATCCTTTTGAATCTTCAGCATTACCCTGGATATCAGTGGAAAGAATGGAAATGCATTAAGGGCCATCCATCTGTCTTCTAGGCTTGCTTGCAAGGTGCCCTGGAACAAATTTGTACAGTTAACTGCTTTGAAAGGAGGCAAAAAGCTCTATTTGAGCTACTTCCCATAACTAGATCAATTCTGGAAAGACTACTTCATTCAATTTATATTCGTGAGGAGTCTGTCCTGGTCCTGCTCAGCATGTCTGTAAGTTTTGCTCTGGCAGAATGTAATATGCTTGGAGGGTTAAGGAATATTGAATAGCTAACTCCCAAGCCATCACTGCCAGCCTGAATATGAGATACAACCTTTTTTCTCCTTGCTTGTTGATATACCACAACTGTGGTATTGTCTACAATTACTTGAAGAGTCCTGGGGACCAAAGGTGATGGAGAGACTTCAAGGCGTAGATCAGAGCCAACATCTCCTTAAGCTGATTTCCTTTGGTCTGTCTGAAAGATTCCACTGATCTTGCACATTTACCCATTTGGAAACTGCTCCCCAAGTAAAATCTGACACATCTGTAGTGGCAGATTGGTTTGGGGTCCAAGGAGAGGAGAGGCCCGGGTTCAGTTGAATTTGTTGTCTCAACCAGGGCAGTTACCTTTCCATAAAGCCCAAAGCTGGAATTTAATACTCAACAGAATGCACATGCTGGGTTCCATGTGTGTGTGTGTTTTTTTTTTTTAACAAACCACTCTATCTTTCTCATGTAATCTGGTAAGAGACATCATGAGAATCATAGAAGTCATGAACCCTAGGTCCTGAGAAATTCTCTTACAGAGGTCTGTGAGTGACTGGAAAAGTTAAAGAAAAAAAATCCAGATAAAGATTCATCATGTCACGTGTTAAAAGAGTCTTTTGAAGGGAAGAATCTATAATGCATCCCAGAAAACACAATTCTGTGAGATGAAGTCAAGGATGATTTTAAAATATTTATCTGGAAGTTCAAATTGGTCGAAAGAGACATAACCCATGATAATGATTCATGAAATCTGGATAAAGACTCTGCAAAGAAAAGCAAGTCATCTGAATAAAGAAAGATGCGAATGCCATTCAGTCTGCAATAAGCTATAAGTGTGGCTAGATATTTTGTGAATACCACTGGAGCTATAGATAAACAATGGGTAAAGCAGAGAACTGATAGTGTGACCCAGAAACAGAGATCCTTATACATTTTCTGAAGCATATGGCAATGGGAATACTGAAGTAAGCATCTTTTAGGACTAGAATTACCAAGTAACTCATGTGAGGAATGAGAGGAAACATTTAACATGTAAGGTCAACATTTTTAACTTTGGAACTTTCATGTACATATTTAGAAATGAAATATCTACTACTGGTCTCCAAGTGTCATCTTTCTTTGGTACTAGAAACATTGTGGAATAGAAGCATTTGTCCCTTTAACTTTAAAGCATTACTTCTATGACTCCTGGATGTGTAAAAACTGAAGAGCCTAGGAAAAAAATTATATTTGGTTTGAAGTTTTTGTATCCAGTGCTGTTTGTAACCCTCATGTACCACTTTTAATGCCCAGGAGTTCAAAACAATCTTTTGCCAAAGAGGAATGTTGAGGGCCAGTCTTGGGACAGATTTCTAGAGATACTGGCTGGAAATTGGGGGAAAAGCATAAGGAATGCTTGCATAGTCATTCTGCACTGTTGGTCTGTCTCTTTTTTAAATGGCCCCTTTTTTATTGTTGTTACTGTCTGACCATATCTTTTTTGCATTTTCTTTGAGAGAAAGGGAATGATTTTGTTTATTTGGCTTGTTTCTGTAAGGTGAGACCTGTAAGATTTGTAATGGGGTACATGAAATATCTTAGAAACTCCCTGAATTAATCTGCCTCTTTTATCATGTTGCCTGAGAAACTGGGTAGCAGAAGAGTCAAACAATACCTCCTTATCTAAAGCTGAATCCATGGTTTCAGACTTTACCTCATCAGCAAACTTCTGGTTATGTACCCAAGCATATCTTCTCAACACTGCAGCAGTAGCAGTGGCCCTAGAGACAGCATCTGCATAATCATACACACTTTTTTAAAGCATGTTTAGATACCTGAGAAAGGGTAGAAACAGTGTAATTCAAACAATAACTTTCTTCTGTAGTAAGAGCAGAAGCCAATTCCCAAAGAATGTTCATATGACATAACATAAATTTCCACATATATGTCTGGTCACTCAGAATTCTGAAGGCTAAAGTGGAAGAAAATATTCTCTTACCTATATGGCCCAGCATTTTACCCTCTTTGTCACTAAATGAAGGGTTGGCATTATGCACCAGTCTGTTTCCAGTATAAGACATAATCAAAATGGCAGCTGAGCCTGACCTACGGAGAGAAAAAGGAAATTTATAAGCTTGTAGTGCCTGATACAGCTTATTTGCTTTTTTTAGGGACTGATGGATGGGTATCAGAATGAATACAGGTATCTTCCAGGGTTGGCAATTAAAGTGGAATGGGAAATAAATTAAGTATATCCATTTGAAATATATCATAATATTGCCTCAATTCAGGGGGGCATCTATTTGTTCCTGTAAAAAAACTCTTCATTCATCCTGCCAATGGTTTAATTAAAAGAAAATTCCTCCAATGAAGGATAAGAATTAAAGTTCTCCTCATAATAAGAGACTAGGCTTGGGAATCTCAGCAGAATAAGACTTATCTCTCTATCAAGATCAGAGTCATCAGACTCTATCTCCTTAGGAATAGTTTTATAGGAAAAGTCTGTAAAGGTTTCTGTGTAGCAGGATTTACTACATGTAATACCTATCTAGCCAAGGTAAGGAACTAGTCTTTCTTTTAAAAGCTGGTACTGCATTAAAGAAAGATTGGGACTGGCCGATCGTGTGCCTCCCGCCAACACTTTGTGCACTACGCAGTTACCGCCTTGCCCTGCCATAACTACGCTACTGCTGGAAGAAGTACAATGCCTCCAAAGAAGTCAAAAGCGTTTTATTCGTATAATAAGCCATGAAAGAAAAATTAGCCATGAGTGCATTCTTTTCTAAATGCAGATGTCACAGCCAAGTATGTGTCCTGTGGAACAACTTTCACTATTAAGTGAGATGGAAAAAGGGCACTTAAAAACCATCACAAATCAGTCAAACATCAGCAAAGCCTTCAGCTCCAGAAACAGTACTTTGTAATAACAAAGTTTATTCAACCACATAGTGCAACTAGCAAAGCTTCTAAAGTGACAGCAGTTTATCATGCTATGAAACACAATAACTCCTATTTGTCCATGATAAGGTGGCACAGACACTTTACCCTAACTCTACTATGGCTACGAAATACAACTGTGGGAAGACAAAAGTTGAATACATTGTAATGAATGTACTTGCATCTCATTCAGAGGAGCACCTTCTGCAGAAATTTGGCACTTCCTATTTCTCAGTGGGATCATATTCATCTAACAAAGGGAACAGAAAAATATTCCCCTGTTAATTCTGTACTTCAGTCAAACTCAAGTAAATAATGCTGATAGCCTAGTACCAACCTATGAACCTATGAACCTGTGAACCTATGGTATACAACAGAAACCTTCTGGATTTCTCTGAGGACCATATCAAGAGTGCTGAATTAATCTATACAATAATAACGGGCATCCTTGTTCAGAAAGGACTGAATGTACAAAACCTATCTATATATGCTGCAGACAATGCATCAGTTAATTCTGGGAAGTATAGGTCGGTTCTTAAACATCCAAAAATTGAGGTGTCTCATATCACTGCAGCAAACTGTTTGTGTCAGGTAATACATAACTGTGCAAAGCATTTCAGCAAGGCTCTTTCAAGATTTGATGTTGAGATGCTGGTTTTGTAAGTAGGCAATGAGTTTTCAACATCTGCCAAAAAACTGGCACTGCTAAAGGATTTCTATGCTTTCCTAGACCAAGATTTTAAGGAGATCGTGCAGCATGTTGTTAGAAGCTGGCTCTCTTTGTTCACAGCTGTGGCAAGACTAGTAGAATGCGGGCCTGCTATTAAAACTTACTTCATTAGTTAAGGGCCTAATGGATGTCACCTCCCTCATCTGAAAATTTCTGGAGGCTGAGAAGGATGGCATCACAGAGAAAATATCAGAGGCAGAGTGCTACATACATTTCATGCAATACATCCTGTAGATATTGCACAAGTCTACTCTAAAGCTTGAAAGTAATACCCACTCTGTCCCAGAGTTGTACACAGTGAGTCTCAGATATGAATTGCGGAGAACACTAGATGACCAGTTCTTTGAGTGTAAAACTTCATCTGCCTTAAAGCAATTTCTTCAAGCTGTGGGACAGCAGTAGGTTTTATACTAAAGCACTTTCTTACCTGCAGAAGTAGACTGACTGACTGACTTTGAAAATATCCCCTTAAAAGCCTCCAGCAGCCTGTAGCCTGATCAGAAATGTGCACATCTGTGGATGTTTTCAAATTAGATCTGGATATTAATGCACTTTACTCAGACTACTGCACTTTAACTGTTGCATTGCTAGACCTATTAAAAATGACAGAAGCATCTGTAAGTCATCTCTGGGCTCCAGACTGCAAAATGCGTTACAGACTGGTGCAGTTTGTCCTTTCAATTCCCCAACAAAAGGTTTGCGGAAAGGGTTTTCTCCCTTACAGGGAATGCATGGACTGATAAAAACAGAATGCCTGTGTCTCTTGTCAAGGATGAGCTGCAGGTCAAATTAAATTTTAACATGACTTGTTCACAGTTTTATGAATTTGTAACAGGTAACCAGCCATTACTGGAGGCTGCCAGATCCATTGAAAAATATAGCTTAAAATATAAGCAATGATCATACTAAGTGGCGTGCTTCTGCTGTAAAATTTCACTGTATATAAAGTTGGAGCAAGTCCATGATTTTTTCACTTTTTTATAAACTTGGTAATGTGTGACCATGATTTTATATTCAGTTCCCCTGCTTGGTTATATTGTCTTAAGGAAGGCTTCATTTGGGTGTAGTGTTTTTGTGTGTTGTGAACTCTTAAAATGTAATGCTTTGAGAACATGTTATCGCTAAATAAAGTTATTCCCTTTATATCTAAGATCTTATTCTTGATTCATTGTATATTTTCTACATATAGTGACTGCACATGGTAATCAATATTTGTGCTTCTGGGTGTGGTATACTAAAAGAGGTTTGTGTACTAAAAGGAAGGAGCGTGGTCATATGCATGGGGTGGGGCTTGTTTGTCAGGAAATGCCACAATGCAAAAGCATTGGACAGGGAATGTTAAACATGCTCTCAACTTCATAGTACAAGACAACAGGAGAAATTAATGATTGGAGAAATTCATGAAGAAATTTGAAGTATTCCTTCTACAAACATTGAAAATCACCAGAATAACAGCCTTGGCACTAGCATGAATTTACTGAAGGATAATGAAGCATGAAATTGTAATGTCTGGCATTAATGACTGACTGTAATCCTCTGTGAATTACCAGGATAGAGAAAAAGGAGAAATGGATCTGTATGGAGTCTGCATGTCCTCCCTGCAGTCAAGTGGTGTCCGAAAGACATGTGTGAATGGGTGTGTCTTCGTTGAAGGTTGGGCATCGAGCTGGCACCTCGGCACCATAAAAATCTACTGCCAAGCATTAGCAGACCGGAGTTCTGCTGTGGTGACCCCTAACCGGGAAAAGCCGAAAGAAGAAGAACAACAATAGGGGAAGGTATGGGATATGTGGTGTGTGTGTGTGCATTTTACTGTATACTTGTGTGTGTGTGTGTGTGTGTGTGTGTGTGTGTGTGTGTGTGTGTGTGTGTGTGTGTGTGTGTGTGTGTCAGATGGGGGGGAGGTGCCTGTGCTAACACAATGCAGCTACCACTATTAACTAAATCCGGAAAATGCTCATCTGTACTTCCGGTAGTTAAGGGTGATTAATAAACATGTAAATTAGCTGATAATGAGATCTTTACTCATTGTAGTTATTGTGTCAATGAATCACAAAATACTGCATTGTAAAAGTAAGACCTGCTGTAGACAGCTTAGTGAATCGTCGGAAGTTACTGTAAAAATAAATCATGCATTTGAGTTTCAAGCAGTACATTGTTTAAATTGGGAAAGAAGAAAATATAAACCATTATGCAATGGAAAGTCATTTTTGTAAAAGACAATTGGTCATTCACCTCTGTCTGTTTTTTTTTTTTTTGTAAATCTAGCACTGACCACAGGAAAATGACCTGCTACCAAAGAAAAATAAAAGAACAACAGAAATTGCTGCAAGTGAGGCTAATTAAAAGTAAAGCCATAGCCACCTTACTCACTTTGCCACTAAAGGTGAAGCAACAGCATGTATTAAAAGAAAAATCCATCCTCTCACGCAAACAGTACTGCTTCAGAAAGCAAAATATTACATAATTATTAAAAACAAATCAGAAAAACTAGCCAAAAACTAGCCAGAAGACATCAGGAATGTTCAATTGTTCTAACATAATCACCTTAATGCATGTGCAAGTGGATTCTTCATGCCCTTAAAAAAATAAATAAATAAAAAGAGAATGAAGGTGCGAGAGACCCAGAGGTTCTCCTCAGGAGAGAAGGAAGGAGTGCCAAACTGGATAATAGACTATAAGGGTGTAAGGCGGTAGGATCTGGTATTTTTCTGTAGCAGCAGATGGGAGAAGCAACCTTTTGTTTTTTCTCCTCAACCTTGCATTGAGGAGCACCAGAAAAGGTGCAGCACCGGATGCCAAATGAATCACCTACAGCTCTGCTGAACTGGGCTGTCAGACAAGGCCACACCAGTGTTCCCTTTAGCAGCCCATGCATCATGCTAGTGTAGATCCCCTACACACACACACACACACACACACACACACACACACACACACACACACACACACACACACACACACACACACACACACACACATTCAGCTGTATTCATGCACCTACAGAGATTCACATACACACTGAGACATGCACAAGTGGTTCCAGTGTATTTATCTGCAGAGTGAGTACCCCCAGAGCACTGAATGCTGAACACTGTCTTTTGAATTTTTCCTGTTGTACAGTTTTACTTGACTGAGCAATTAAACTGGGACTGATAAATATCTGTACGGAAGAACACATACTAATTAGCATTAGTCACTCCCTCAGGCTGCTGCATTAGCCCATGGCTTCACCCATGAGACTGCTCTCCTTGCTATGGCCCCTACAAGGGAAAAACCATTATGGTAGATCAGTCTCCAAATCAGAAAGGCTTACACTGATGCAGAAACCTTCAGAGACAAGGCTTCCACGTAGCAGTAAGCCTTTTTCAATCACAGGGATCACTTAATAGCAAGACAGCTATGACTCAATTTTTGTGTGGGCAAGGCAAAGTTTAAACCATCAGGACTGGCCTTTGGTCAGCTGGTGTCCTAGACAAAAGGTCTCCTTAGTACTCCCCAATACTACCCTGTGTCCCCATCCTGGTCTATCTACACCATCTAGATTACTGGAAAAGTATCCCTACTAGAGAAGCACCCTAGGCAGCCGCCTAGTTGGCCTATGCCTAAGGGCGGCTATGTAAACCATGCCTAGCTTTGTTTGGTCAAACTACATAAGTGATGAGTAAACTCTAAACCAAACATGAATCATTTTTATGTAGAACTGGTGGCAAAATTAAACCATATTGAGCAAAGGTAGATGCTATTTATTAAAACAACACAGCACAGTAAAAGATATGTCACAGTACAAAAAAGACTGGCATACTAGTAATAGTGGATAAGATATAATGAAATGGCCCAAATGAATTAGAAACTGTTTAACAAACAATATATTTAACAAATTCTTGCATAAATATTTTTTGCAGCAATCCTAGTACACAATTAAAGGTACCAGCATATTATATTTAAACACACACACACATATATATATATATATATATATATATATATATATATATATATATATATATATATATATATATAGGGTCTATATTATATAGTCGAAGTTTCAAAACTTCGAACTTCACATGAGCAAACTCATATGAGGGAAGTTCAAAACATCAACTATATAATAAAATAAAAAAAAAAAAACTTTCCTTACCGCTCAGAGCAGGGGGGCAAGCCTCCCTGCACCCGCCACACCCCCTACTTAAATATACCAACTCCGAGAATGCACTTCAGTGCAGAAAGGGAAAATTTCCCATTCTGAGAGTGAAAAGCCACTGACTTTAACCTTCGAACTTTCCGACATTCAATCATATGTCAGCGATCTATGATTCGAACTTCGGAACGGTCACTCATCTAATATAGACCCATACATATATATATATATATATATATATATATATATATATATATATATATATATATATTTTATTTATTTGTTTACTGGGAAAGTCCACTGGGCTTAAAAGAGCCCATTTTTGGCCGAGGCCCAGGGAGAAAAGCTCTGACAAGAACATAGATGCAGAAAAAAAAAATTAAACATTAATTGGTACAGAAGTAGAAACAGTGTTACACATAGTGGTTACAATAATATATACAGAATATATACATAAGTCGGGAATTTAGTTGGTTTGATTACACTAACATATACAGAATATATACATAACAGCAGGAATTTAGTTGGTTGCCACATGAATTCAGAGTAGGAAAATTGGAGATAAATTAATCAGCATTATTGTGCCAGTATCAACAAGTGATGAAAGAAAGAAAAAATAATAAATATGGAAAAAGTATCATCAGTCACTAGTAGAAAGCATAGGAATTTAGTTATGATGTAATGGGCGTGCCTTCGTTGAAGGTTGAACGTTGAGCTGGCACCTTGGCGTTTGTGAAAAATCTACTGCCAATCATTACCAGATTGGAGTTCCGCTGTGGCGACCCCTAACCGGGAAAAGCCGAAAGACACAACAACATAAGGAGAAGGAAGAGGTTAGGTTATAGAGCAGGTACATAGCCAGGAAGAGTTGAGATGATTTTTCAGTGTTTGTTTAAAGGTGATGGGTGCTGCCAGTGTTTCTTATAGAAGGAGGAAGCGAGTTCCATAGTTTGGCAACGATGAAGGAGTAGAGCAGTTGACCAGCTGGTAAGGTGGGCTTTTCTACTTTTAGAAGTAGATGATTTTCAGATCTTAATTGCCGGCTGGGTTGGTATTTAGCAAGTAGAGTTGAGAGAGCAGGACAGTCTGTGGGTCTTTAGATTATTTTGTGTGTTGCAGTTAGCTGGGTGAATGAGAGATGGTGGGGGAGTTCCAACCAGCCTAATTCTTTCAGTGAGTTACAGTAGTGGGATGAGAATTTGGCCTTGGTCGCAAATTTGGCTGTTCTGTTGTAACACATATCAATTTTGGATTTTGTAGAATTTTGGATATTAGTGAGTAGAGGGGCACCATAAAAGAGAGAGGGTAATAAAAATGTAGTTGCAAGGGTTTGTCTAGTAGAGAGGCTAAGAAAGTATTGGTGCCTGTATAGCATACAGAGCTTTTGGTGTGTTTTATTGATGTTATTGTTTATGTGTAGGTCAAAGTTTAGGTTTTCATCTATAATAATACCTAGTAATTTACTGTGTGGGACAACTACTATAGTGGTATTGTCTTGGGCATGTATACTGAAGAGTTTTTTTTTTCTAGGGGAGTGGTTTTCTTAGGGTTAAAAATTACAAGTTTATTTTTTTTTTGGATTTAGGGCAAGATGATTGTTAAGCATCCAGGATTCAGTAGAGGTGAGGGCATTTTGTGTGATCTGCTGGAGTTCAGAGCTGGAATTTGCAGTGCATATTATTGTAGAGTCATCAGCATACTGGATTACTGAGCATTGTGGGAGAGTAGTGTGAAAGTTGTTAATGTTGTTGTGTCTTTCAACTTTTCCCGGTTAAGGGTTGCCACAGCAAAACTCCGGTCCGCTAATGATTGGCAGTAGATTTTTACGTGCCGAGTTGCCTGCCCTGACGCACAACCTTCAATGAAGGTACGCCCATTCACGCATGTCTCCACACAGAAGATGCTCTAGCTGAGAATTGAACAGGACGTCTTACTGTGAGGTGACAATGCTACCGCAGCACCACCACTGCGGGAAAGTTGTTAATAAAGATGCTAAATATGACAGAGCCAAGTATGGAGCCTTGGAGTACCCCTGTGGAAGTATTGAAGAAGGGAGAGTAAAACTGTTGCCATTTGGTGGATTGCTGCCTATTTGGAAAGATAGCTATTGGACCATTGCAGGGTAGGTGGGGAAATGTGGACAGCAGATAGTTTAGAGAGGAGGATAGTGTGGGAAATGGTATCCAAAGCTTTGGAGAGGTCGAGGAAAAGAGAAGCGATTATTTAACCAGAATCCCATGCCCGGTTAACTGTATCAAGGAGGGAGAGGAGGGCTGCAGTAGTACTGTGCCCTGGTCTTGAAACCATGCTGAGTGGGTGTCAGAATTTGTTTTTCAAGCAGGTGGTTGAGAAGTTGGGCATGGATGCATTTTTCAAGTATTTAAGAGAGGGGTGAGAGAATAGCTGTGGGTCAAAAGTTTGTGGTGTCTGTGTTGGTACCGTCTTTGTGTAAGAGGTTGAATGAATGTTTTTCTCCAGATGTCTGGGACTAGGGATGCTTTAATCAATCTGTTAATGAGCATGCTGATGGGATAAGCTATAGAGTTTGCAGCTTGTTGCAGGAAGTGTGGGGGTAGATTGTCAGGGGCCAGAGTGCAGGGTTTCAGCTTAAGTAAAAGATTTTTATTGTGGTGGTGGGTATGGGAGAGAATTTTAGGTTGGAGTCAAGAGTAGGATTGTTTTCTGGGATGGTGTGGTCATTAGCTGACTTGGCGGTGGTGGTGGTGTTAACCATAGGAAAGGTGATGGTTAGGTTAGCTATGGTGTCAGTGAAGTAGGAATTGAAGAGGGTGGCAAGTTCGGTAGAGGTTTTATGTGGGTCAACGGATAGGTTGCTTTGCGAACCTGGATGTAATAGATGGTTGATGGAGGACCAGAAGTTTTGGGGATTATTTTTATGTTGGCTTTGTAGGTGGAGGCAGTGGGCTTTTTTATCATTGCTTATTAGATGTTTTGCCTGGTTATGGAATTGTTTGTATTGTATTAGAGTTGTAGGGTCTTTGTTTTTCTGCCATAATTTCCAGATGTTATTCCTTGTGGACATGACTTATTTGGTTGATTTTGAGAGCCAGCTTGAATGGTTATGTTTTATTCATTTTGGTGGGTGGGTGCTTGCCTATTTAGGATGTCTAGGAATGTTGAGTTAAAGAACGCAACAGCCTCGTTAAGTGGCAGGGATTTGAAGGGTTCCCAATTTACCTTAGCTAAGGTTTCATTAAATATGGATGGTTGGAACTTAGTCAAATTTCTGGTTGATTTGTATTGGCATTGCCCTGGGGTTGGGGTGGTTTTGCATAGGATATATGCTGGGTGGTGGTCGCTAATGGTATTAGGTAGTATGCCTGCAGTGATGATATTGTTAGGGCAGGACACAAATATCCAGTCTATTGCGGAGCCCCAAATGTTATTTTTCTGGGGTCTGGTGATGTCTTCAATTAGTTGGGAGAAGTTGTAAAGGTTTATGTTTTTTGAGGGGCTGTTGTGGGCAATGTCTAGCCAATCAATGTTGACATCACCTAAGATGATGGGTTCATTATCTATGTTTTGCGAAGTCCAGGCAAGTATGTTTTCTAATACTGGTATGTTGTTTCCTGGATGAATACACAAAGCAATTATGCAAATGTTTTTATGGTTGTTAAGTTTTAATATAGAGATTAGTATTTCGGCTGGGGAGAAGTTGGGTGTTGGTTTTGAGTAGGAAATTAATGTATATTTGCTAGGGAAGAGTATTGCTACTCCTCCTCCTCACTTGTTCGGTCGATCATCTCTCAAGCATGAAAAGCCCGGGGGAAGAAACTCAGTGTCTTTTACATATGATTTCAACCAGGTTTTGGTAGATGCTTTAATATCAGAGTTGTTTTGTGAAATCCATCCCTGGAGTTCAGGTATCTTGATTTTAAGGCTTTGCAGATTTATGGCTGACAGCAAGAGAGATTTGCTAAGTTTGCTAGGGCTGGGGAGGGTTGGACCTGGGTTGGGATGTACATCACCACACTGGGATACAATGCTTTGCCAAATTATGAGAGCTATACTTAGTTTTTTCTTGAAAATGGTATAGTTGCTGGTGGTGGTGTGATAATGGAGGTGTCTGTGGAGAGTTAGAATTTTTACTTTGGCTAGTACAGAGGTATTAACTGGGAATAAGCTCGGGTGGGTGTTTGAGTAACTTGGTAAATGTGGGTTATGTGTGGCGGTTATACAGGTGGATGTGGGAGGCATGTTGGGTATCTGGAAGGTTGTGATTATTATTAGGACAGAGAGCGTAAGTGAGAGAAGTGAGAGCATAGAAAAAGTAGTGAGGGACATAACTGTGGGTGAATGTAGTGTGATAACACTATATGGCCCTATTTAGAATGGGTGGGGAGACAGATTAGTTAAGAGGTAAAGTATGACTGTAGGAAATAATTAAAGAGGTTATAGGATAGGTGGAAGAGAGGTGTGGGAGGGTAAGGTTAGGTAAAACGATGATGTTGTGAGGAGAGGGTGGGAATGGGGGGCAGAGAGGGGAGTGGAGTGAGTGTAGCGAACGGAGCGGATCAGCCCCCACAGAGAGAAGGGATGAAAAACTATCAGTGTAAGGTGAGGAATAAGCTTAAAAATATCAGTATCCAACAAAAGGCTGATCTGAATAGCTGTGGAATACTTTAAATAATTATCACTGTAAGCACACAAACAGGGTTGTTTGGCAGTTATGGAGAGAGTTGTGATTAGTATAGAAACTATAATGAAAGTAAAAGCAAAACTTTACAAATTAAACATTAAATGCTTGGGATTGGAACACTGTGTGAGCGTGATGCTGATTCAAGGTATTATGACCCAATCTAATGGCAATTGGCTGGATCCCTTCACTGTTGTTGTGCATACAACTTTAAGCCACAACACTTTACAAAAACTAAATTGTAATTCACCTATTACAATAGAAAAGCTGGAGGGAGTCAGGTTCTTGCTTGCAGGAGGTTTTACTTAGGTTAAGATAGCCAGGTTCAGCAGAGAAGGTAGATATTGCTTTATGCAGTTAATCCCCAGTTGGGGCGGGGGGGGGGGTCACGTAGGAAAGAAACCTGTGCAAACTGAAAAATAAAAGTAAATGAGGCAAAATTAGTGCAAAGGTTACAAGAATGTGAAGTGGAGAGCATGCAAGGAATACAGATGGAGAGTAAAATGAATTATATTGCATACATTATAATTAAAATTGATTATATTGCATACAGTATCAGCTCTGTAAAACCACAGACTAACAGCAGTAACATGCAGCCTCTAAGTCCAGCGATAACTGCTTTATACTTCAGCAGTGAATGCACACAGGATATAATGCACAAAGCAAAGTATGGCTGTTCTAGGACAATAATTCTAGAGTAATGTTATTCAGTATGAACTAACAGTAACATGAACTGCGTTCACTTAGCCTTCTATAAAAGCAATTGAAAAGTCCAACCTGTAAGTCTTCTAAGTACCGTAGCATGCCATAGGAATGCTTACAAATGTAATCAGAACATGAATAACCTCTGCTAAACAGTTAACAGGATGCCTGGCAGATATTCAACAATTAAAGCTCTACCTTCATAAAACAAGATAAAAATAACAAGCAGTTTGTAAGTTATAACATTAGCTAGCCCTCAAAACATATAGGAGTTCTGAACAGCAGCTACAGCTCAGCAAATAACTCAGTAGTTAACAGTAATAACCAAATAAATCAGCAGCTAACAGTAATAAGAAGACAGTAATGCAAATTAGCTGTAGTATACATGTGATACTGCTTAACTTACTTGATGTACATGCACAATGAACAGAGGGTTCATATATATATATATATATATATATATATATATATATATACATAGTGTGTGTGTGTGTGTACATATATATATATATATATATATATATATATATATATATACACACACACACATATATATACACATATATATATATATATATATATATATATATATATATATATATATATATATATATACATATATACATACACAAAACTATACGTACAGTGGATATAAAAAGTTTACACACCCCTTTTAAAATTCCAAGTTTTTGCAATATAAAAAAATGAGACCACTATAAATCATTTCAAAACTTTTCCCACCTTTAATGTGACCTATAACCTGTACAATTCAATTGAAAAACAAACAAATCTGTTATGGGAAAAAATATAAAAAATAACAAATGTACAATAAGCTGGTTGCATAAGTGTGCACTCCCTTAAACTAAAACTTTATTGAAGCACCTTTTGATTTAATTACAGCATTCAGTCTTCTTGGGTAGGAGTCTTCTTTGGCATGGCACATCTTGACTTGGCAATATTTACCCACTCTTCCTTGCAAAAGCACTCCAAATCTGTCAGACTGTGAGGGGCATCTCTTGTACACATCTCTCTTTAGGTCACCCCACAGATTTTCTATTGGATTTAGGTCTGGGCTCTGGCTGGAAAATTCCAAAACGTTAATTTTCTTCTGGTGAAACCATTCTTTTGTTGATTTGGATGTATGCTTGAGGTCATTACCATGTTGAAAGGTGAAATTCCTCTTCATCTTCAGGTTTTTAGCAAACGCCTGCAGGTTTTGGGCCAAAAGTGACTGGTATTTGGAACTGTTCATAATTCCCTCCACCTTAATTAAAGCCCCAGTTCCAGCTGAATAAAAGCAACCCCAAAGCATGATACTGCCACCACCATGCTTCACAGTGGGGATGGTGTTCTTTTGGTAATCCAAAGTGTTGTTTTTGCGCCAAACGTGCCTTTTGGAATTGTGGCCAGAAAGTTCAACCTTGGTCTCATCAGACCATAACACATTTTCCCACATGCCTTTGAGAGACTTGATGTATTGTTTTGCAAATTTTAGCTGGGCCTGTATGTTTTTCTGTGTAAGAAAAGGCTTTTGTCTTGCAACCCTACCCCATAGTCCAGACATATGGAGAATACAGAAGACTGTTGTCACATGAATTACACAACCAGTACTTGCCAGAGGTTCCTGCAGCTCCTTCACTGTTGTTGGGATTTTAATAGTTGTCATCCTTTTCACCAAAACAAAGTTATGGTCAAGGGGAAATTTGTTAGAGCAGCCCATATGGCCACTGATTGGGAGTCCATCCTGGATAAATGTAAGAATCTCAAGGACATGTTTTTGAAACATAGGTATCCCTTTAGTTTTGTTCTCAGTTTGATGCTCCAGGTTATTAACAAATGAAAATGTGGTCAATTTGTCCCAGTTTTGGGTGGCTTGGAACAATCTATGGAACAGGCTTTGTCCACCCCAAATATGCATGGCATGAGTGGTTGTACATACAGTGACCCACCGATGAGTTCAATAGCTTATAAGGATTGTTTTGGACATTCCTTTATTACAACTTTTTTCTAATAATAGTTATGAAGTAAGACATGTATTGGAAAATAATTGTTTATTATTACAAGATAATGATTTCAGGGATTTGGTGGGTCCAAAACCTCAAGTTATCTTCAAGCATGAACCCAACTTGAAATCCATTTTTGAGTAAAAGGAGCCAATAAAAAGACAAATGCTGGTATGAAGAAATGTGAGGGGGAGTGCATGTATTCTAAATTTGTTTTAGTTTGTGACAAAATCAGACTGAATTTAATGCAATTTACATTGTCAGGGAGATGCACTTGTGACTCAAAAGGGGCGGCTTACTGTGCTTGTTGCATACTTTGTACTGCATTTTATATTGGCAAGACTGAAAGGAAACTCAGAAATCGAATATAAGAACATATGTATGAAATTAAAAACAGAAAGGAAACTAATGCTTTACTTAAACATGTCAGTTTAAATAGGGACCATTATTTCAAATTTTATGTATTAGAACAAGTGTTAGAGGATGAAAGAGAGGGACTGTAGCCTTTATATTTGGAGAGATGTGTTATATTTGCAATTTCTAACTAATGCCAACAGCTGGCCAGGTCTGAATGAAAAGACTTCTATTGTTAGTTTACTGAAGATAAGAGCATTGGAGCATTAATTTATTTACATTTATTTACACTTACTAATTATATAATTTTTTTCTCTCTTGTCTTGTTATATATGCAGTTCATGCATGAGTTAAGTGCTTAAATATTTTTACAACATCATTATAAAAACTACACATAAAAACTGTACCTGAATTGGTTAGGTCTTTTATATAATTATATTAGTATTTATTATTAGACTAGTTTCAATATTTTAACTTAATCTGTTTTATTTATTGATAGTTATTGATTTTTTGTCCTATATGGTTCAATGGGACGATCCTGCTAGATACTGTGATTTGGCTTTGGAACTTTAAATACAGCAGATTGTTTTGGAGGCTTAGCTAAATGCAGGAATTTGACTGGTGGTTTTAAATGATTGTATTTATAAAGGACAGAGGTGGATATTAGTCACTATCTGATGATGTTCTCTAAGAGGGATGAAAGCACTTATCATTTTATATTTTTGTTTTATTAGTGTCAAATAAACATTTATTTTACGTCCTGGGTTGTGTTTTTGTAGTCCCATCCTACTTTCATGTTACAGTTCCATCCTAGTTTCATTTTGCAGCTTTTGCATTCTTTATTTATTTTCTTGATATTTTATGTGCTGTTAAAAGGTCTTTGCATAATTCTGCTTATAAGCTATAATTTATTTTAAAGTTCCAAACAGACAAAGAAACACATTATCACCAGGCATTGTGGATGGGGGGGGGGGAGGCACAAGCCATTGATCTGGGCTACACTGGCTTTTTAAGGTACTGTACAACCAAAGAACCTCATGCCATTTGTGGAAGAACATTAATGCCACTGATTCTCCTCCAAGTCTTTCCTCTTCATGATGCTTTTTTTTTATTTATTCTCTTGAAAAAAATATTTTGAGGACATGCCTTCAGGTTAACCACAAGGATAGAGATTACATTTGCTATGCTGAGTCAATCGGCTTAAAAGAAAACTAAAGTAAACAAAAGCTAACTTTATTTTATGTTTAGCAACACCAACAATGAGCAATGCTATGATTTTTACATTAGAATGTGTGCAAGAGGGAAGGGGGTAATGGGGGTAACACAGTAGAGTTAGAGAACCACAGAGGCTGGCTCTTCCCATGGTCACAAGCTAAACTAGAACTTATTTTAACCTGGGTTTATACTTGCAAGGTGGCTTTATAGCTTTTGCATATTTAAAAACTATGTTGGCTATTTTTAGCTTTGCATTATTAATTTGTAGGTGAAAAAAGAAAGTGGGTACAGAACCACAACTTGGATGCCAAAAACTATAACTTATAAAAATAAAAAAAGAATACTAAGCAACTACACATAACTTGGGGAAGAAGCAATAAAACTATATTACTCATTAATGCATTATGCTGTCTATCCTGATTTTGGGGATTTGCTGAATAATTTTTTATTTCATATTTTTATATGTCACGTACCTACATTATACTTTGATAAGTTTTCTTTTTTCACATTGTGATTCTTGTTGGTGTGGCTCATTCCAGTCAGAAGAATTTTAAAAGGCAGAAATGTAACAAACAGAAAGTGAACTGTCCCCCCAAATCTGTTAAGCAACCTGGAGACAATAATCTTTTATTGGAATTATCAACAAGCAAAGTATTAAAGAACAAATATGCAATTTTACTTAGAAGGTAAATCTCAAACAACTTTTTGCTGATGCTGAAAGGGTTATTTTGCTGCTAAAATTCTTTTCCCTGGCAAGATTTAATCTCTTCAGCATATCTAAAAGTTGAGAGAATTCACAGGTGGTTTCACTAAAACAAACTACTTATAGACATGAAAATTCTGATATCCTAAAGAACTGCCAGGAACTTAATCTTGAGACAGTCAATGAATACATGAAATTGATAAAACAGAAGTGTAAGAGAAACATATGAAAATAGGATAGATGACTTTGATTCATGCCAACTCACCAAAGGCAGTTTCTATGAAAGTAAAAAAATTGAAAAATGTTCACAGAAAATACTCACCAAACTTCTGAGCAATGTTTTTATACAGGACAAGACTCCCCACACCCCATAAACTTATTCATACCAACTCTGAGGTCACACAACAGTGGAGAAAGAGGCAGATTCCATTATCAATAAAAGTAGTTTCAGCAAATATACTTCAATCCTTATAAATTTGCTGATACTACCTTTTGCAGTTTGGCAGGAACATGACATAGAACAAAAAAAAATTGAAGTATAGCTCTTATGTTGATTTCAAAAAGGATTTACATATTTTTAAAGGTAATATAAACGAAGAGTATGAAAGAAATCTAAAAACTATTAAAATTTGGAAGTTTTGAGAAAATATAAAAAAAGGCTATGAAAATGATAGCACTTTTAGCTGGAAACGTGAAAGTCAAAAAGATGGCCCAAAATGTGTCATTCTGTTCAGCTGTAAAGTATACTGCTGGCTCTTCAAGATAACGCAGAGCGCAAGTCTAATATGGCCATATATTTCTTTACCTTACTAGATCTTCCCTTAGAAGGCACTAGTTCCATTTGCAACAAAATTTCTGATGAAGCAATAGTAATCTATTCTCTTCTGAAGCTCTGCAAGCTTGAACAAAGTTTGACAAACCACCATCACGATCATTCAACAGAAAGAGACAAAAATGAAGGGCACTCAAGGGTCAGAGAGGTGAAATGAAAGAACAGCTGAGTATCACGCAGAAAAAAAGTGAAGGAATCATAGTTAACATTTGCATGCACAGATAGAAATAAGTAATGACATTAATAATTTAAAATTTCTAATAGGTAATCTGTCTAAAACAGTATTAGCTTCCAAACATAAGCCAATACAGAAATTAAAGATAAATTTTGTACCTTACACATACTTAAACATTTATGAAGTCATATTGGACTTAAACAGCTCTATGAAACAAGTTAATCTGAATCTGCTTGCATCACATAATGACTTTTTAGACAAAATATATCCATCAGACATCTCTCAGATTTCATCCCACCAGACAACTCTTATGTGTCCTTTTTAACATATGAGAAATGGAATTAAGAAATATCAAAAGGAAATAAAAATATAATTTTAGACAACTTAAAGCCTTGTGAATGCACTGCTTATACACTCTTTTTAAAAAGTAAAGGCATTCTAAATAAATCAAGCTGACAAAGGTGATATAGTAGTGATGTTAGACAAATAGTACTATGATGAAACTTTAAATGGGCTGTTACCCAACAAAGATGCTTATCAGATTGTGAATTTTCATTTTATGGAAATAGTTTTTATGAATACAGACTGCTAGATGTTGATAATTTATTTACATGCATTTTACAGAAAAAATATATAAATATTTAAATGTTCATGACACATAAGGCTGTATGGTTTGGCATTCTCAAGATCGACAAGTCCTTAAATAAATCTCTCAGGCATCCTATTGTTTTGGTGAAAGGTTATTTTTACTGAGCCAATGGCACATTAAACACATTTTGTAGCATGGCCTGTTTCCCTCCCCAGGGGGGATGAGAAAGGATGCATGCAAAGATTAAAATTAATAATTTTATGATTATAACTTGGTTCTTGATTTTTCACAAGAAATTATTGTAAGTAAATTCTCGTTACTATGGTTGGTTTAGTCATTCATGTTTTGTCTAATTATCCATAATTCAGTTCAGCACCACATGGAAATGAAACCTTTTCCCAGCACTCAATAGGTGCACGGCAGATAAATTAATCTTACTTAGGATGGTGGACCATTACAAGATTATGTTTTATGGACAATTTGAAGGATCGCCATTTCACCTAAAGCACATCTTTGGGATGTGTGAGTAAACCAGTACACTTGGCAAATACTCACATGGAAACTGAGAGGGGGAATAACAATCTCTACACAAAAGGCACCTCAGCTGAAAAATGAAAATGTGACTCAGATTTCAAGTTTGCATACAGAGGACACTTTTCTTTATATGCAGGTTCCAGGCAGAGAGGGACAGCTTTATTGCTGTCAAGGGCTTGGCAGTCAGAACTGATGATAAATTAGTACAAACATTTGGAAGATCCATAGTAGTTGAAGGGGAGTGATTCTCCAAAAGGGTCATATTTTCACTATGCATTTTACTTCACATGTTTTCCTGTATGAAAAAGGAACCCTAAGAGACAGAATTATATAATTTCAGGAATGTTTCACTGGTAAAAAGATGTTGGAATGCAATTTGTGATCTAAGAGATATCAGAATGGGGCTGCAGACCTGCTCTGCTCCTGAAATTGGTAGGTGTTTTAATAAATGAAGTAATGTTATGCATCTAGTGAATGGGCTGATAGTTTTTGAATAATCCTTTGCAAAGGAACAATAGTTAAAATTCACCTAGATTTGGGTCCTTCTCTTTGTTGGATTTGGCTTTGGCAATAGCTGAATGTGTTTATTTAATCCAAACCTGGAAATACTGCCATTAGCAGTTCAGACCATAAGTCCCAGATCTTAACAACGAAAAGCAGTCTGGAAAAGTAAAAAAGACACTGGCAAAAAAAACTTGCAGTGCATGGGACGCTGTGATTATGCTCTGTTATTCAGAAACAAACAAATCAGTTAAGTGCGAGTGAGTCCTGATCTTAAACATTAAGCACCCCCTGTTTAACTTGTGAAGGTCAGGTCTCATGCTAAGCAGTCAAATCAACTAGTACTGACCAGCAAAATATAGAGGCAAAATATAAAATGGATTTGTTTTTGCCTGCTGTCTGTACCAATAAGGTGTCCCTTCCTCCTATAAACTTAAAAAGTAGCCGGAATAACAGGATGTGTGTTTGCCTGCATTTTCTGAAGAATATGAAGTCAGAAACTCAAATGTATGTCATTATTTAATGACTTTAATCTTCAGTGATTTGATGGAAAATCAAAGATTTCATGAGGAACAGACCAAACATATGAGGCAAAAATCTGAACATTTGAGAGGCATGGCAAGCTGAGTGTAAACATAACAGGACTATTTTTCTGACAGTGTTTGCTAAGTGCTTTACAACTTTGAAAGCCCACAAATCACTTTGTGTTGTTTTTTCCTGTAACTAGTAGTACATTGATAAAGCTCCATGCATTACAAAGAATTATGATTGGGTCTCCGATTATGTGTTCTTGGCATGGATGCCAAGTTTCACCTCTCGAGCTTCACTCTCCAGGTGAATTTCTTGGCTCCATGTTTTAGATACATAATACGCAGGTTATGATTAGCAACCCAAACACAGTCCTCTTTATTACATCAAGTATGTTAAATTTAAAAGGTGGTGTCAAATGCAAGTGGAGAAAGGGCTGGCAACACCAAGAATGAAAGGGCAATTACAGCACGAATGGAGGGATGTTATGAAATCCTTACTGAAGGAAGTCTTATTGGATTATACAATAACTGAATTGCTCCAGGCTAAAGGTCATTGTTATACATGTCAGGGCAGGTTATCAACCCTGCAGAGGCAGGCTAATCTATTCAGAGAAGGATAATCAGCAAACAGACTAATAAGAAAAAGAGCCAGTCTATTTTAGATTAAAAAAATGAGAGTTCACTAAAATAGCACCAAACATGAAATACTTTGAGAATGAGTTTGCAAAGATTATTACCATTAAGACTTAACCATATGAAGGTAGATTTATGCCTGAACTTAAATTAACTGTACCTGAAAACTGATATACGACTATTGAGTCAAATAAAGTTTTACAGGAATTCAAAGAACACTATGCCCAGTTATATAAGTGTAAATCTTTGCAGAAAGTTCTCAGGCTGAATGTTGAGAATTCCCTGAGTCCCTGTAGGGAATGAAAATATCTGTTATTACTCCAGTGCAAACTAAGAATTTATTAAGATCTATTTGTTTGCAGAAGACAATCATGGCTCTCACTGGACAGTGCTAGAACAAATAACCTGGATTCCAGGGTCTCCCAATGACTTAAGGCTGCCTGTTCAGGGCCTGAACTATTCAGCCTTAGGAATGAAATCTTTGAAACTCAACAAACATCAGGTTTGTGGACAGTGGCCCAGTGGCGGCTGTTATCAATGTTGTTGTGTCTTTCAGCTTTTTCTAGTTAGGGGTCGCTACAGCGGAACTCCGGTCTGCTAATGATTGGCAGTTGATTTTTACGTGCCGAGTTGCCAGCCCTGACACACAACCTTCAACGAAGGTACGTCCATTCACACCTGTCTCCATGCAGAAGACACTCTAGCTGAGAATTGAACCGGACAGCGTCTTACTGTGAGGCGACAATGCTACCGCAGCACCACCACCGCGGATTACAGGATAAATATCTACTGTGACTACACTACTATAGAGCTACCTCAATTCTGAACCGTGACTACAAACTTTTCGTGACAACTGTGGCTGCTAGATTATCTCTGTTATTGGCGGATTGGAGGACTTGGACCAAAAATAGGTTTGCAGGGGGGAATTTATTTTATTTATTTATTTATTTTACATTTGTTGACTGGGATAGTCCGACTGGATACATGTCCATTTTCAGCAGAGGCCTGGGGAGAAAAGTTCCAAAGGTAGTTACAAAAGAAAACATACATAGTACAAATTAAGCACAGTTTTCAGACTCTGTGGAGAAAAGTAAGCTATATACAATCTCACAAACTTATGAAATAGTCTAAGAAATTACAACACAAATAAATTGCAGGTGAAATAGTATTGGTACACAAATATAACTAAAGATTTAGTCAGGCTTGGATCAAGGACATAACCAATGAGAACTGAAATACTGCTTGAGACTTTTCTTGAATTGAGTTAGGATTGTCTCTAGAGTAATGTCACCAGGCAGTAAGTTCCAAGTTTTGCCAACAGAGTTGGCAAATAGAGAGTCACCGGCTGAGTTGTTGGATTTGACAGTCTGAACTACCAGTCTATTAGATGAGTGAAGTGGCCTGGGGTTGCAGTAGGGGTAGATAATGTTTTTAAGTGCAGGTGTTCTTTCAGGTTGGTAAAGTACTTTATGAGCCACTATAAGTTGGTTGTACTGAATTAACCTGGGCAGTTCTAGCCAACCAAGATTATTTAGGTTTATACAGTGATGTGTTCTGTAGGGCAAGCAAGTGGCAAATCTAGCTATGTGATTATAACAGATAGAGAGTTTAAGATCAATTTTGTTTAAGTTGGTAAGTAGAGGGGAGGCATAGAAAAGGGTAGAGAGTAGACAAGTGCGGCAATGGCAGTTCTGGCATGTGGGGTTAGGAATGGTTTAATCCTACATAGTGAACCAAGTTTTTTATTAATGGTTTTAATAGTTTTACTGACATGCATATCAAATTTAAGATTATCTATGATAACACCTAGGAGCTTTGTATAGACATCTGGGGAGATTATGGTCCCATTATTAGACTTAATGGAGAAGGACAATACTGAGGACTGTTGAATGGGGGAGAAAAGTAGTAGCTTAGTTTTGCTGGGGTTTAAAATCAGAAGACAATCAGAAAGCCAATTTTCAACTATGTTAAAAATAACCTGAGTTAGTGTCTGCATATCTGGCTGGGAGGTGGAAGAGCAAATCAAGGTGGAGTCATCTGCATACTGAATGCAGTTTGTTTTTGGGATGACAGTATGGAGGTCATTAATGAAAATGGAAAACAAAAGAGGTCCAAGAATAGACCCCTGGGGGACACCTAGGGTGTTGGGTAGGAGGTTGGATAATTTATTCTGCCATAGGACAGCTTGTTGTCTATCACTCAGATAAGATTGGAACCAGTGGAGAGAGCGCATGTCTAAAGAATTTGTTTTCAGGGTGTAGATGAGTAGTTGGTGATTAACCATATCGAAAGCCTTTGAGAGCTCCAAAAAAAGAGCTGAGGATAATTTGTTGTTGTTCCTGTTATAGTTTATAACATTGGAGAAGGTGAGAAGGGTTGAGGTGGTACTATGACGTGGGAGTTAACCAGTAGGTTGTTCTGGATTAGATAGTGAAGTAGCTGTCTATGGATGCACTTTTCCATAATTTTCACTAGTTGTGACAAGATAGCTATGGGTCTAAAGTTAGATAAACAGAAAAACACTATTGTCACATATCGTTTCATGTAAGATGCCCAATACATGTGCTCCTGTGAAATATAGTTTCTGTGTAATCCTCCTTCCCTGTCAATAATGTCTTGTTACCACAAATCTATCATTATCATCATTTTTCTCTTCTTTTCTTCTATTACTACTGGGGCCCATAACACAATCAATATTATTATTCCCTTTTTCTTTTATCTCTGTTAATCTGCTGGACCCTCATCACATCATCATGAACTCCCTTTTTTCTATTTTCTACATTGGGTTGTGGTGCTGTGTCAACTTATGCCATCTCTCTCTCTCTCTATTCAATGTCACTTTCCTACATTCTTTGACAGTCATATTTGACTGTCACAGGTCATGTGTCACAGAATCCAGAATCCTTCCACCTCTTTTCTGGATGCCCTCATTTCCTTTTGTCTCTTTTCTGTCTATCCCAAATCTAGTTTCACTAGATTGTCTTCTGCTTTTCTGCACATGTGCCTGAACTATTGTAATCTGTTCTCTTTGATCTTTTTTGTAATTAGAGCTACTTTGACCTTCTCATATGCTTTTTCCAAATTTAGGAATGCCCAGCTGAACTCTTTCCATATCTCCAGCTTCTTCTCAACTATCAGTCTCATCATGAACATCAAATCAGTTGGGCTGCATCCTGATCCAAATCTGAATGGCTCATTTCATATCTTGCTTTCAACAACCAGGAAAATTAATTTATCAGTCACCCTCTCCAGAACTTTCATGCAAGGTGACAGGAGTAATACCTCTGTACAGCTCACAGGTGTGAACGTCTCCTCTGTTCTTGAAAACTGACACTAATATGCTTATTCTCCAGTCACATGCAGTATGCCTTTTTCACCATAGTGTTATGAGTACTCCCAGGAGCCATTTCTCCCCATCTCACTCGACATCTTTATCATATCTGTTGTGACCTCATCTGAGCTTGCTGCTTTCCTTGGCATCATTTTCCTTAGTTCTGTTCTTACTTTTTCTGTGGTGGACTCCTTCTCTTCTTTAATCGTAGGCTGTGTCTAGGGTAGTACAGCTTCTGTGGGGTTTTCTTAATTCAGAAGCTGTTGGAAGTATTCCTTCCATCTGCCTTTGATGTCCTCTGGGCTGGTGAGCTGGTTGTTGCAGGCATCCCTTATGTAGGGTGGCTGACTATCTACTTTATCTTTCTGTCTTTGCCTTGTAACCTGGTATAGTCTCTTTGTACCATCTACTGATCTACTTTCTGGAAGCTGATAGAGTGCCTCTGATGTCTTGTTCTTTGCTATTAAAACTCCTTTCTTAGCCTCTTTGTTACCAAACCAGTATTCCTTCCTACCCTGATCCATTTTTCTATCTCCCACTTTTTCATGTGCTCCTTCTTTCTTTTGATCACTTCCTGGACTTCTGCATTCCATCTCCAGCTTTCCTTATGTACCTTATTTCCAGACCTGGCTTGACCACATATCTGTTCTGCAGTCCTTATATGCTGTTTTGAGACACTGACATTATTCAACTCCGCCTATTTCCTCTTCTTCTTGAGGTTCTAGAGCCCTGAGTAATTCCTTGAACTGTAGTGCTTTCTCTCCAATTAACTTACAGGTCTTCAGCCCGGTCTCTGTTGACCTTAGAGATTTCTCTGACCAAAGTTTGCAGATGATTGTGGCAACCAGTGGTTATTGCTTTGGGCCAACTGTTTCACTGGAGATGATTTTGCAATCACTGATTCTACCCTACTACCCTTTCCTTACTAGGAGGAAGTCTACCTGAGTTGCATGTTGGCCACTCTTATATGTGATCTTGTGACTGTCTCTTTCTGAACCATGTGTTGGTTACTATCAAGCCATTTGCCAGACAAAATTCTTGAATGGCCACTCCCTGTTTATTCCTGTTGGCCTACACATGTGGACCAGGCAGTCCTCATATCCTGTTCTGTCTATCCCAATATGTGCATTCAAGTCAACCATTACCAACACCAATTCATGTTGTCCTGATTTAGCTAGTAGGTCCTGCAACTGCTGTCTGAATGCACTCTTTCCCTCACTATCATAATCCTGCTGTGGGACATAGGCTGAAATTATGAATACTGCTCTACCATTAGGCTGCAGTCTAAATGTCATGCATCTGTCACTAATTCTAATGACATCGCTCACTGCCTTCTGAAGCCTTTCCCTCACCAGAATTCCAACACCATTTCTAGTCTGTCCTCCTCCTGAGTAGTAGACTCTAGATCCCCAGCCAACTAACTTTGCTACACTGCCCTTCCACCTTTTCTAGGTGTAATGAGGTACTAAGTATGGTCCTTTTAAGGGTACATAAAGGGAAGGAAGACTAGGTAGGGTCATGGCAAGGGCACGTTCTGGAACTCTTTGTTTTCTGTTTATACTCATAAGCCTATTCACATTCCACGATAATATTCACAAAGCAGCTATTCTAAAAAGTTATTACTCCAACATATTATATACAACAGTTCTCTTGAACATATGTTCCATCTTGCAGCTTACAAAAAGAAAGGCTTAGCAGAATGATCTTTTATATAGTTGCTTCTTCTCAGTTGTATTTGAGACCTTGTCACGTTTTCCAGGCTTTTTGTATCAATATGTACAGTCAAGAAACAAAACAACTAAATATATTTGAACCCCCTATCCCTTTTAACTCAAAGTAAGCACCTAAAACATATACACTTTCCAAAAAGTAAATCTACATTTCTAAGGGTAATCCATTAAGTATGGAAGAAGTAATTAGGGATTTGGGGACCCAAGTAGATAGCAATCTCTCCTTTGACAATCACGTTGCCAAAGTGGTTAGAAAGACCTTCTATATAGCCCACCTTATCACAAAGGGTTCACATCTAGATCAAGAGAGGTCATTGTGCCCCTCTACTCATCAGGCCCATAACTGAATACAATGCCCCATTCGGGATGTACCTTACCCGACACCTGCAGCAACTGGAAAGACCCCAAAAGTACCTCACCAAGAGGATCAAGGGACTCAAACAGATGCCCTACGCAGTTAGGCTAAAGAAACTCCAGCTCTACTCAGTTGCTTACCGCCTACTCAGAGGCAGTCTGTGCCTGACATATAAAGCCATGTCCAACCCAGAATTAATGGACATGCTCCACCTCAGGAAATCCAAATCCCTTAGAGCTACATGCTCCAGGGACTTAAACCTCAGCACAGAAATAAATAGGACATGCTGGAGGGACAGATTCAAATCCCAGAGGCTCCCCTCACTCTGGAACAAAATCCCAATCCATGTTAGGCAGAGCCCCTCAATGACCCTCTTCAAGAGAAATATTGACGAGTGGATGGGAGATCGTAGGTTTACCCTGGGATCTCTTCTGTGATAGTAAACTAACCTTAAAAGGGCTATCTTCTGTGACCTACTATACAGAAGCACAGTCAACTAATCTAAAAGGGTGGCGAAAGCCAAACACACTCTGGCTAGGCTTATAAATGCCCTAGGGCAGATAGCCTAGTATCAACCTGTGAACCTGTGAACTTGTAAACAGAAGCAGTTGTTCTAAATTGATGGCTGCACCCACAGATATTTCCTATTCTAAAGTTAAAGTTAAGCAACTTAATGCACATGTTACAGCATGTGGTCCCACTTACTCAAACTGCTACCTTTTCTTATCTTACCTCTATTCCCCACAAAATGCAAAAACAACTTACAAGTTTTCAGTACACATTACTTTTTAGCTTTAACAAAAAATTACACTGACTAAACATAAACAAATATGCTAAACTGTGCACATTATATTTAATGCATTAAAGTACCGTGGCTACCAAGGAGACAAATGCCTGCAAAGCTATTCACCTCACACAAGTTCAGACTTCTTATCTTCCTTTATTTTTATTTGCAATGACCCTTTAAAAGTTAACTGCCTTGAATCTCACTGCTCCACAGAAAATGTAATTGAGAATACACTGTCCAGATCTCTCATAATTAAATACTCATACCTGACGGCTGCTTGTCTTATGCCAAAAGCAAGTGCTACTGGAAAAAAAGTTAGTTACTTTGTAAATGCAGAAAGAACCATTATTTATGTTTATATTATTTTATCTTCTTGTTAAGTCTTTTTACTTAAAAAATGCATATAACGCAGTTACTGACTTCATTTACTTTTTATTTTCACAGAAATGCTTGTCAATACCTGTTTTTAAATTAATTACATTGTATCTGGCAGATCCACAGAAAGCATCACACAGAACATACTGTTCTGACTTCTCATAATTAATTGTCTGCACTTGCAGGCTTCTTGTCTTCAGCCAAAATAATGTGTTAATGAAATCCAGCTAGTTACTTTGCAAATGCAAGAACGGACAACCATTTTTCATATTTACATTATTTTGTTGTTTTTTAAATACCTTTTATCTGAAAAAATATCTATAGCTTAAACATAAAACCATTAACCTAGACTTCCACCACTATAAAAGTAGGGAAGTTATCTTTTAATTCCATATAGAATATGATCAATATACATTCGTACCTGCACATTCATACCACGTGTTAAAGATCACAACATTATATTGACTTTAATTATTTTCTTTCCAGCCTTTCTTTTCATATTACAGTGTAAAGCCTAGACACATATCATACCTTAATATCACTAGCATATTTATCTGAAAAACATCATCTATAGCTTAAACATAAAACCATCAGTCTAGACTTCCATGCCTATAATACAGGGGGAGTTATCTTTTAATAAGTTCATAGGTTCATAGGTTGGTACTGGGCTATCTTCCCGAAGGCATATATTAGCCCAGCCATGTTGTGCGGTATTCACCCCCCCCCCCCTTTAGTAGTTCCCTAGACCCTTGTACTAGCAGCTAGTACCCTTGGCCCCTATCTAGTAGTGCTGTTGGTGTGATCCCCGGTGTAAACTTTCTGTTACCCATCCACTCATCAAGGTTCCTCTTGAAGAGTGATAGTGAGGGGCTCTGTCTTATGTAGATCGGGACCCTGTTCCATAGTAAGGGAAGTCTCTGCGAAGGGAATCTATCCCTCCAGCATGTTCTATTCATTGTTGTGTTGAGGTTTATATCCCTAGAGTGTGTAGCTCGAGTAGATTTGGTTTTGCTAAGATGGAGCATGTTCAACAATTCTGGGTTGGACATGGCTCTGTATGTTAGACAGAGATCGTCTCTGAGAAAGCGGTATGCAACAGACAACAGTCTTAGCTTTTTCAATCATGCTGCATAGGGCAACTGTTTGAGGCCAGTAATCCTCTTGGTTAGGTACCTCTGTGGTCTCTCCAGCTGCTGGAGATGTCTAGCCAGGTACATTCCAATTGGTGCATTTTACTCAATAATGGGTCTTATGAGGGAAGAGTAGAGGGGCACCATTACATCCTTAAATCTTGATGCGAACCCTTTTCTTGATCACATGGGTCACACAGAAGGATTTTCTAACCACTTTGGCAACATGGTTATCAAAGGAAAGCTGACTATCTACTTGGGTCCCTAGATCCCTTATTTCTTCTTCAGATTTCAGGGGATTACCTCCTATGTTGTAGTTTGCGGGTACTCTGTTTTTTCCAAAGGGGATTACTATGCATTTTTTTGCATTTAGCTTGAGACCATGGCTTTGACACCATGCATCTGTCTCATTTAGGCCCTTCTGGAGGATCTCCATGTTGGCCGGAGACTCTATTATAGCACCCAGTTTGCAGTCATCCACAAACTTAGTCAGCCACAGCCCTTCCATGCTTGCCTGTACTTCTGAGAAGTATATGCCAAACAGGAGGGGCCCGTACATATGATCAATGTACATTTATATCCACAGCAGCCAAAGATCACAACACTACATTAACTTTAATTGGTTTCTTTCCATCCTTTCTTGTCATATGACAGTATAAAGACTAGACACATACCATAGGTTCATAGGTGTCTACAAGGCTAATGACACTGGAGCCTTTACAAGCCAAGCCCATAGGATTACCCTAGCATCATGCCACCCATTAAACATTTCCTGAACTAAATGATGCCATGTCCTATGAATGTCTGAATCTGTAGTGTTCCGATATCAGCAAGACTGCTAGTAGGACAGTGGACAATTCTCATAAGCAGGACTAAAGTCAGTTACTGCAGGATCCCCCCCCCCCCACCTTTGGGACTATAATACACAATACAGTTTACATGCAAATTAGACCAAAAAAAGTCTCCCGATTAGAATGTACTGATTTAAAAAACATGGTTTCCAATTTATGGTCAGTTATAAAAGGTATCATTCTTATAAGCAGTCTCACGTAAACACAAGGCTAAAACTAATACAATTAAAAATGTAAAACCTAATTGCACTTAGGCAAGTATGATTTGGAACTGGCTTTCAACTAAGAAAGAGTAATTTCTTACCTTAATATCACTTGCATATTCAACACTCATTAAAATTGCCACTAACTTGCATCTGAAATACCTCTTTCTACATTCTATACATGACTACTTTATACTCGTAATAAACATATTGCACTTTACATCAAGAAACATGTATACAAATATTAATAAGAACAACTGTTTTACTTGCTTTTATTTATTTAGTCCATTCAGTGTCCTAATCATTAACGACAAAGTGGAAGTTATGCTTCAGACTTCCCCAACAAATTTAACCCTGTGAACAATCTTCCAGCCTTTTTCATCCACCTCTTGCAGAATCACAGTTCACATGTCTAAACTATAGCTAGAGGGATTAATTTTTTATAGTGCTCACATTTATTCACTAAATGAACTTCACTGCTGGTCTTCTTCCTGATGATCTCAGTCTCCCCAACACTGGTCTTTGTTTTAAGTCCAAGGTTCTCTGGATTTTTTCTTGTCAGCACCTGGACTTTTGTACTATAACTCACTTTCCTTTGGAACAATGGAAAATGTTTTACTGGCAAAGTCTCCCTGTGAGTTTTCTTACTGAACAAGGGTTAGAAGCAGAGTCCCCTACAGATTGATTGCTCACTCTTTCTTGACTAAACTTTTTTTTTCCACAGCCTGTTTTGTATCAAATTATTACTGATACTCCTTCTCCAAAAATATGTATATTCTGAATATAGGTGGATAAAACAACTTGAATCTCACAGCTGCCTTTCAATATCATTCGAGTGACAGAATAAACTTTCTTTTCTTCTGCCTTCTATACAGTGATTTGGCTGGCAGTTGGCACAGAGGGTTAAGGCTGTGAGCTGTAGTTCCTGTGGCATAGGTTTTGAATCTCTCAGTCATAGCTCTCAACTGTCCAGATTTTCGCAGAATATCCAGATTTTTGCCTCATATTTTTGATCTGTTCCTCATATAATTTGTGGTTTTCTGGTAAATAACTGAGGACTGAAGTCACTACATAATTATCTACATGTGTGTTTCAGACTTCATATCCTTCAGAAAATGTATGCTGTCACAATTCCCGTCAATCTAGCAACTTTCTAATTTGATAAGAGCAATATTTAAAATCTGTCCCTATTTTGGGGCTTTGTCTTCTATTATTTCAGGCTTTGTCCAGATTTCCTGAGCTAAGAAGTTGAGAGGTATACTCTCAGCCCTCATTTGCTTACTCTGCGATCTTGAGTAAGTCACTTAACCAGACAGTGCTCAGGTGTAACTGGGAATTTGGACCAGGCTCCTCACTGGTCTCCTAGACTGCTGAACCGATAATCACTTTCCATAACCACCCTGTTGTCCTCAGTTTTTACTATTTTTTCCTTCTACATAGTTTTGCCAGAGGCACTTCAGCTTCTATGGTCGCATCTTTATTAATACAAATCTAGTTTGCTTTCTGATGGCCAGATCTTGATCATAAACATGATGTGTCCAATCAGTTAACAAGTCCTGCTGCAGAATACCAGTTCAGGTACTTATATTAATACAGTCTACTCCTTCCGGTTTCTCTGGTATAGAGAAAACATCTCAGGTTTTCTCTGTGAACTATGTCATAACTCTGTTTTTGAAACCTCGTGTTCATCGAGTCTTTTCTTCATTCCAGTCTATGATTTATTCAGTTTTATCAGCTCATCTGAATGGCGACTTAAAGTTTCTTCCATTTTTTATAATTTGATTTTTATATATTGCTCCAGTGTCCAACTTATTTTAAATACCTTTAAGAGCATTCAGTTTATTTTATCCCCTAAAGGACTAGACGCCATCTCTTGTACTAAAGCCACAACTTAAAATGCTTTTTGCTGAAGAGATGTAAATTTAAACAAGCCTCCAGGCAGAGATTTTTCTTTTTCTTTTCTGATCAGTTTTTTCCTAACTTTTTCCAACGTCAATCTTTTATGGCATCTAGCCAGTAACTGAATTTTACCCAGATTGACAACTTTTGCAGTTTATTTTAAGACTCTATTGGTTTTCACAATGGAAGAGCTTTAATCAACACTCTGCTCAGTCACTCACCATCTTCAAAGTCCAGCACAATTACTTTGGCCTATGTTTGCCAAATATAAACATTTGCTGTGGGAAAGAAAATGATCTCTTACAAGAATGACCAGGATATCGAGATGGCTGGGACATCATTTTAAGAATTTTTTTACACCAGGTCAGTTTTCTTAACTGTATTAATGTAATCTGCCATAATGTTCAGTAGGCTGAGAATATCAGACAATCTTAGACAGAGGATTACCTCCGGGATTTATTTTAAAATAACAAAGACATTCCAAGAGATGAACCAATGGCAATAGACTGCCAAAACCAGCCAGATGGTTTAATTTAATGACTGAGGCTAAACCTAATTTACCTAAAAGGAAACAGTAAATATAACATAAGAAGGAATTAATATCCATCGAGGTTACTGCATGTGATGGATTGGTAAGATGTTTTCAACTATTGCCAGATGTGCAGATAGATGAAGTCAAATGGAGAGAATTTTGTTACTCATATATCTGACAAAGATCATGAAGGTTTAAAAATACCTGGCATAAAATATCTTCATACATATTTTTATACCCCAAGCTGACTCCAACATATTTACTCAGATCTTTCTGCACATTGTTAGACGTACAGCACAAGTATCAGAAGTACTCTGATGCATGCTTTTGGGAAGGCAAAATAATTATAAGAAAATATTACAGAACTCAAACTGTTTTTGTGGCTGCAACAAATTCTACTATTGCTCTATTATTGACTTGCAGACTTACGTTGAAAATTTACAACAATTATAAGAAAATGTTGTAGAAAACCCCTGAACTCTTTTTCGCACCAGTAAATTAGTGCTCTTTTATTATTGACAGTGTATTTGGACTGTGAGGGCTGTAATGACTTAGAATATTTACTAATACTGGTGGCAAAAAAGTCTATTGCAAGGAAATGGAAAAAGTAAATAAATAACTTTTCTGGAACACACATTCATAACACAAGGGATGCCTTGCAAAAATGCCATAATGACAGAAGAACAGAGACAGAAGATTGCAAACAATTATTCAATGGTTTTTACATCAAATCACTTTTCCTATGGTATTCAGAAAAGATAGTTATATATTCTGCTGTTATTCATAGTGTACTACTACAGAAAAGATCCTGCAGAAGGCTTCTAAACCCATCTAAACATATCTCTAGGTAAGAGATTAGATTATTACTCATTACTGCATTTCTGGAGAAACCTAGGCAACAATAAGGCAACAAGGAGTCTTTTGCTTGAAACACCATTTTTAATGACGATTGTCATAGGCTATTTAATTTCTAACGTATTTCTCTAGTGAGTAGATTTAACATTATCGAGTAGAAGACTAGCATGCTTATCTTTTTCAGGTTCAAGTAGGTTCATTTTTTTTCTGATTTTCAACATACACTTACAATTTACCTACTATACTTCTGTCTAAGAAATACTTCTTAACAATAATCTACTGTTGCACTGACAATCTAACTTCAAAAAAATATGGGGAATGATTAAGATGAATAATATTAGGTACATAGGGGCATTTTAGTAATTATCCCAGGATCAGAGATTTAAGGAGTTTCCATTTGTATAGTCTGCAAATGAAGATGACAGTGTTTTCATTCCTATCAATACAAAATCAATACTTGTTAACAGCAAGTACAAAAGAAAATAGAAAACTGAATTTGACAGAATAGCAAATTAATTAATATATCACAGCATATCATCATTACAGCCAGCATTAAGAACAGTGCAGTATATCATTATCACAGCCACTAACTTAGCACATATGTGGTGGCAGATACTGTTAACAATAAAACTTTACACCTGACAGAATCCCATCACCTAATAAGTGCCAGGGATAATGGTGATGCAATTGGAAAAATCACAACTACAGCTACCTGCATCAGCAGTGTCATTGGCTCCTTAGAAGATGACATCAAACAGAAAACAAAGTTCTCCATGCACAAAAATCTATGCATCACAAGGTTATAGGGGAGCTGTAGTCAGGCCTGCTTCCAGTCAGCACCAGTAACTTCTTCAGTACCAAAAGTTTGTCCTGATGAGTTATCTGAAACCTAATTGAAGAGTTCTATAGCAGTTCTTAACAAACTGAACACAGTGAGCAATAACAGCTGTGAAGTAGTGAAACTACCTACCAAAACTCAAATACTAGGAAAGAGAGAGACAGGGGATCTGCATTGGTAAATGCAATATCAGCAAGACAAACAGAGCAAAGAAACCACTACAGCTGAATGCAGTCATTCAAATAACAATAATTGCCTAGAAGTAGAAAATAACCACACAGTAATTTTATATTGAGGGTAATTGGTGGTGGGCCCATAGCTGACTGCTGCAAATGGTCTTTTCTTTTAATTTGGTATCTGAAACAACTACCCCATCTGAGATGCAGTTAAACTAGATTATTGCAGCCTGCATCCTGCTCCACTGTCAGAATATTCAGCCAATAATTCAATGTCATTGTTACTGCTAGTCTTTCTTGATATGGTGTTTTAGAGATGTAGAGAGACATTACATCTGCTCTGCAAGATTCAGATTTTTCTATATATGTATTTATTAGAAGAAAGGAAATAAGAAGACAGCAGGACAACCTCAGCTGTAGATATGAAGACTGAAGTTTGAATGGTTAAGCTACATTGTCAGTGAAACACAGCATATATTGGGAACATGAGAAATGAGGTGGCTAGGGGCTATTATGACTGAAACTATTCTGCAAAAAGTTTTTCCTTGTCATACAATGAATGTCAGTAGTAAACGTGAGGAATGGATGTTCTTGACAGTTAATTTACCCTGTGGTATGAACACATCCAGTGTGGACACATTGGTGTAGACTGACAGCAAAAGAATAAGCTATTATCAGGATAATCTGTCTGTTAAAACATGAACAAAGTGGATATTATTTAACTTTCATATCATAACTAGATGGTTTACAGCTGAATTTTTTTTCTACTGATTTTATAACATCACTCCAAATTATAGCATTATACTGTTTTCTTGAATTTGAAAACCTGAACTTCAAACAGACTTAAAACTCTGAATCCACTTTCCTGCATTCTGATACACAGAAGGCTTTACCCCTGCATCTTCTTATCTAAGCATTTCATATAATCACCTGTGACACCTCCACACTTTGTGGAAAGGACAGCTTCACAAGCTTCAGTGAACTTAAGTTCAAAAACCTTTTTCATACTTGGTGGTTTTCACATTTGCAATGAGAGTTTACTATCAGTTTAACTTGTTGAATCCAACTGATGCAGAAATAATAGATTTACATACACAAAAACACACAAACAAACACACACACACACACACACACACACACACACACACACACACACACACACACACAAACACACACGTACAATTCTGCTTAAGAAGTAACAAAACACTTACAAGATATGTTTGTGACAGTGTTTTAAATTTCTTCTTGAATGTACTGAACATTTGCCAAGTTCCAACATTCTACCATAGGAATAGGAACACTGCTATCATCTTATTTGCAGGGTAGTGCACTGATCTCAAGGACCATTTGCTGGCAAAGTCCAGGTGACGTTATCTGGTTGCAGTGCTTACAGATTTGATGTTACAACTACTCACATCAATTCTTTTTTGTTTCATGCAAAAACCTGCTAAGGGTCAAAATACCCTCAGTTGTCAGGTATGTGATGTATGTTCTAAATTGCTATTACTCCTTAACATTTCTGATTAAGATGGCACAGTTTGGAATTATGGTGGGAAATAATGAACATGTCTGCATTTTGGAATGGTGCTTTATTATTTTCCCCTTCCTTATAGAGTCTCTCTTTTATGTGCCTCAAATATTAATTAAAATACAAGATTAGGAAAATACTTTGTAAATTGTTTGGGATTCATTTTTGTTACTGGAGTTAGGGGCTTACAACTAATTTACATGTAGATCTCTACTGCCATCTTGAGGCCTACTCTGGTAACTAAATTTGAAGTTTGAGAAAATTCATCAGCAATACCCTTACATCAGGAGAAAGGAATGGTTAACAATTATTTTACATTATTTATGATGGGTAGTAGCTTATGTTAAATTTGTTTCGTGAGTTGGCAGAAAAAAATGTTACTAAATGAATCTAAACACCTATTTTGGAAACAGACAAAAAGTGCTGATCCCACTGTTCAATACACCAAGCACTCACAAACACACACACACCCACACACAAACAAACACACACACACCCACACACACACATATACATATATATATATATATATATATATATATATATATCTATATATTTACATATATATATATATAGAGAGAGTGTGTGTGTGTGTGCAAATCCCAAGCAGATCTCCAGCACCCAAACTGAAAAGTTTTTAGCACTCCTTTAATAAAGAGAGATGCACATAAAGTAGGATCAGGTTTCACCTTCACCATGCTTTTCAATGCTGTATGGTTTTCTCATTTTCTTCTAAGTTGAGTGATGACTGCTTCCACTTGGTTGACAGATAAGTGGAGCAAAGGTACCAGTGAAATCACTATAAAAGTGAGGATAGGGAAAATATGTCCTTTCCATGCTATTGTGTGATTCCAGATGTTTACATACTGCTGATCATAGACTCACACAGCATATATAGCCAATATAACTTGGTCAATAAGGGAACAAGAGTATAACATGGCTAACCTTATAAAGACCCTAGGGACAATAGCCCAGTAACCTCCGATGAACCTGCATATATATATATATATATATATATATATATATATATATATATGGGTCTACTTTACATGATCGACTTTTCACAAAGTCGAAATTCATATGGCCGAGACCATATGATCAACTTTTGAAAAGCCGAACATGTAAAGAAAACACAAAAACACAACCAACACTTACCTAAACGCTGTTAGCACAGGGGATCCATCCTACACCACATAACTTAAATATACCAACTCCGAGATTGAATTTTCCCATTCTGCACTGTATAGAGATAGCAGTTCCCCATGGTCGGCTTTTCAAACGTCAATCATATGGTCTCGGCCATATGAATTTCAACTTTGTGAAAAGTCGATCATGTGAAGGGGACCCATATATATATACATACACACACACACACACACACACACACAGATATATATATGTATATATATCTGTATAAATACATACACACACACACACATACATATATATATATATATATATATATATATATATATAGATACATACATATATATATATATATATATATATATATATATATATATATATATATATATCCATATACATACATATATATGACTAAAAGACATTCTATCAAATAGCATGTACCTTGAAATCACAAAAGTAGAAGTACACTGTTTGAAACACACAAACATCAGACCTTCAATCCACTGAATAAACATATATCACAGACAACTGAAATGTAATCAAAATATATGCATGCAGGGGGATTCTCCCGGTACTCTTACACCTCCTAAATGTATTTACACCAACTCCATGATCACACAAATACAAAAAAGGGAGAAATGTCCCAAATGAGATGAATCATAGCATGTACAGTTTGTACGTTTGCATCTGCAGTGACTTCAGCACATAAATAACAATCAAGAAATTCATAATCTCACATAAATCACAGCCTGTACACGTGCACGTGCGCACGCACACACACACACACACACACACACACACGTGCACGCGCATGTGCACACAAACACAGACACACACACACACACGCACACACACGCACACACACACACATATATATATATATATATATATATACATACATACACACACACACACACACACACACACACACACACACACACACACACACACATATATACACATATATGCAATATATATATGGAACACATAGCTCACAAAGCCAGTGTGCCAAACAGTCACAGCCCTTAAGGCTAAACAACACACCTGATACACTTGTAATAGGTGACTCTATCGTCAGGCACACTGACGTCCCACTCACCAGGCTGAACAAGGAGAAGGTCACGGTGAACTGCCTGTCGGGCGCTAGGATCTGCCACATAACACAAGCACTCAGGTCACTCCAAGGCAAGCACAAATATGACTCAGTCATTGTCCATGCTGGTGTGAATGACTTGAGACGTACCTCCCTGGACTACATGAAAAGAGACATAGAGGAGCTCTCTGAGCATGTGGCTCAGGCCGGTATGACCCTGACCTTGAGTAGCATCTTACCCTCACCAAGAATGATGCCACAATATGAAGACAAGATGATCAATTTCAACAATTGGCTTAAGTATTGGTGTCATTCAAAGGGGATCCAATGCCCGTCAGCCTGGGATGACATGCTCGACAAGCCACGATGCTTCGCTAGGGATTGCTTGCACCTGTCACCCCTGGGCTTTTGGATATTGGCAAAGGCTCTTGCTACCCCCATAGTGCCTTTTTTAGGCAAGCCTCAAAAGACAAACCCACCTCCATAGGTATCACAAGGGATAAGAAACTAAGAGTAATGCTACTCAATGCCAGAAGTCTAAACCTCAAGAAGCATGCACTTGAAACTCTCCTTAGCATGGAGAACATCGATATCTGTGCAGAAACAGAAACCTGGTTCAAGGCTCCCGAGAGCACCCCAGCACTACCAGGTTATACCTCATACCATGCTTTTCGGCCCCAAAACTTGGACCGAACCAGAAAAGGAGGGGGAGTATCAATATTCGTCAAAGATATCCACACCTCCAGGTTGGTGGCACAGCACGAAGCATCAGAGACTATCCATGTGCAACTAACAGTGGGTAAAACTGCCTTCCAGTTTATAGCCTGCTACAGACCACCCTCCCAAACCCAGGAACCCCACTTGGCCTTCCTGAGAACACTGGAAAATATGAAGGTCTCTCCAAACACCATTATATTGGGTGACTTCAACTACCCAAACATAGACTGGGAGCATTACTCTAGCTCCAACACCCTAGCTCAAAGGTTCCTAGAATTTATAAACTCAAATGCTATGGAACAACTTGTTACCACTCCCACAAGAGGGGAAAACATACTGGACCTGATCATCACCAACATGGGGACTCTATGCTCCAGACCAGAAGTGTATCCCTCACTGGTAAGATCAGACCATAAACTAATCTCACTGGATATTCACATCCCGACCCCACCACCTGCCCAGAAAACCACAGGGAAAAACTTCTCTAAAGCAAATTTCACACTCCTCAAAACCGAGGTGGAATCCTTCAAAGTCCCCGGGCCTGTGGAAAATATGGCCCAGACTGCAGAATCCTTTATAAATGCATTATAGGAACACCTTCAGGAATGCATGGATCATGCAATCCCAAATAAAACCAAGAACCATTCCTCCAAAGGCAGACGTCCTGTCTGGTGGACCCCAGCCATAAACAAAGTATACAATAGAAGGAGGAAGCTACTACATGATAGAGCAAAATCCCAAAAAGGGAAGGCATCTCTGATCAGTGTTAGCAAAAAACTACGGGCACTCATAAAATCGTCTAAGGCCAGCTTCGAGAGAAAAATTGCACAGGACACTAAGGTAATCACAAGGCTTTCTTTAGTTATGTTAGGAATCTGGGTGGGAATTCCCAGATATGCTCAGAATTAGTCCAAAATGACAAAAAATACACTGAACCCACAGACATTGCCAACATCCTAGCTGACAAGTTCAGCGCAACCCCCCCCCCCACCAAAAGGGCAAATATCTATCCCAGCAGAGTGCTGCCCCGCTGCCATCTCAGATGCTCAGGTAAGAACCGTCCTCTCCAAAGCAAAAAACACAGCATCAATGGGACCAGACGGTGTCCTGGGCTGTGTCCTACATGAACTCTAAGAAGAGCTAAACCCAAACATAAAACTACTGTTCAATCTCAGCCTAACCCCATGATATGTACCCAAAGAGTGGCGTACAGCAACAGTGGTCCCTCTCCGCAAAGGTGGTGCCTCAACGGATCCTGGAAACTATCGCCCTATTAGCCTGACTAGCTTGGTCTGCAAAGCTATGGAAAGGATCATCATGGACCTCATAAAAAAAGATATTGGGGACCTACAGACACTGGATCCTACCCAGTTTGGCTTTAAGGGCAGATCCTGCTTCTTAAACCTGGTCGATTTCTTTGAAACAGTCACCAAGGCCATTGACGAGGGGAAGGTGGTCCACACAGCCTACCTGGACCTCTCAAAAGCCTTCGATACACACTCAGGCATTATAGATAAGCTCACCAGCTTAAATATAAACCCCTATGTCACTAGATGGGTTGCAAACTGGCTCAAGGACAGAACCCACATGGTTAGAATTGCTGGAGCCATGTCAGACTCCAAGCCAGTTACAAGTGGCGTCCCACAACGCTCAGTCCTGGGACCTCTCCTGTTCGGTATATATTTTTCGGAGGTACAGGCAAACATGGAAGGACTGTGGCTGACCAAGTTCGCAGATGACTGCAAACTGCGCGCTATAATCGACTCTCCAGCCGACACAAGCATCCTCCAAAAGGGCCTCATAGAAACAGACAACTGGTGCCAGAGCCATGGCCTCAAGCTAAACGCCAAAATATGTATAGTCATCCCCTTTGGCAAAAACAAAGTGCCCACAAATTACCACATAGGTGGTAATCCATTAAGTACGGAAGAAGTAATTAGGGACCTGGGGACCCAAGTTGATAGCAATCTCTCATTTGACAACCACGTGGCCAAAGTGGTTAGAAAAACATTTTATATAGCCCACCTAATCATGAAGGGATTCACATCTAGGTCAGGGGAGGTCATCGTGCCTCTTTACTCATGCCTCATCAGGCCCATAATTGAGTACAATGCCCCTTTTGGGATGTACCTTACCAGAAACCTGCAGCAACTGGAAAGACCCCAAAAGTACCTCACCAAGAGGATCAAAGGGCTCAAACAGATGCCATATGCTGCCCGGTTAAAGAAACTCCAGCTCTACTCAGTGGCATACCGCATGCTCAGAGGCGATCTGTGCCTGATGTATAAAGCCATGTCCAACCCAGAATTGATGGACATGCTGCACCTCAGAAAATCCAAATCCCATCGAGCTACGCGCTCGAGAGACTTGAACCTCAGCACTGAAATAAATAGGACATGCTGGAGGGACAGATTCTTAACCCAGGGGCTCCCTTCACTCTGGAATAAAATCCCAGTCCAGGTTAGGCAGAGTCCCTCATTGACTCTCTTCAAGAGGAATCTTGAAGAGTGGATGGGGGATCGCAGGTTTACCCCAGGTATCACTTCTGTGTCACTGTTAGACAGAGGCACAGTATACTAACCTTGAAAAAGGGCATAGCAAAATTAATTTTAAAATGGGTGGTGAAAGCCAAACACACTCTGGCTAGGCTTATAAATGCCCTAGGGCAGATAGCCTAGTATGAACCTATATATATATATATATATATATATATATATATATATATATATCCATACATATATATGACTAAAAGACATTCTATCAAATGACGTACCTTGAAATCACAAAAGTAGAAGTACACTGGTTGAAACACACAAACATCAGACCTTTAATCCACTGAATAAACATACATCACAGACAACTGAAATGTAATCAAAATATATGCATGCAGGGGGATTCCCCCTGTACTCTTACACCTCCTAAATGTATTTACACCAACTCCATGATCACACAAATACAAGCAAGGGAGAAATGTCCCAAATGAGATGAATCATAGCATGTACAATTTGTACATTTGCATCTGCAGTGACTTCAGCACATACAAAACAATCAAGAAATTCATGATCTCACATAAATCACAGCCTGTACACGTGCACACACACACACACACACACACACACACACACACACACACACACACACACACACACACACACACACTCACACACACACACACACACACACACACACACACACACACACACACACACACACACACACACACACACACACACACACACACACACACACACCACTGCCTTTTGGATAAGCTGTATTCAGTTATAATTCATACTTTTCTAAATTCCTTCGTTCTGAACTGGCTCTTTCCTGATGCAGCAAAGCCAGTTTCATAGTTTTAGCAGCAATCAACAGGAACAAGAGTCAGGATTTCCAAGCAGGAGAAATGGAGCCAGGAACCCCAGCACACTTAACAATGTTTGTGGATCTATGCATGACCAGTATATGGTAGTTCCTATATAATTGTAAGAGTTAACAAAGTCAGAAGACTCTAGAAAGGAATAGGAGACAGGATAAAGAGTCTGGAGTAACAATATCAGGGGATCCAAGCAGGATAACTAATGTCAGGGAGCCTGTATCAGGTTATTAGAGTAATAAGATACGTATTACTGGCCTTCATGTCTACCATACTTACTTATGAAGTATCTATAATAAACTCCCTGAAGTACATGCATGGATAGAACTATGCCCTCCAGAAATCTTAGTTGCCAAAGAAATCTGACTCTGACAGGAAACAAAAAATGAAGAAATTGTCCCACCAAAATATAACATTATCAAATTAGACACAGACAACAAAAAAAAGCTGATGGTGTCACTATTTTCTATAAAAACACTCTAAATACCCCCCCTCCACACCCTACCAACGTTCTATAACTCTAAATCCTACTAACCATGCTAAAACTAAACACTCCAATTGCAATCATGGATATATACATACCCCTAGGTAATAATTCTAAAACACTAGATGCTATTGTTTGCTGGGCCTCTTCAATAATCCTTCATGAAACCGTAATACTGGGTGATGTTAATATAGACTGACAAACCATATAATCTGAAAATCCAGTCAATAATATACATCTGGACAAGTTTACCAAGCTTATAACTACACCAACCACATATAGCAAAGCCACAGTCAGAAAATCAACCCTCGATTAGGTCCTCCCCAAACAAAATATCATCCCATAAAAATCTGTTAGATAGCCTACTTAATCACTTACCAATTTTAAACTATAGGGTACTAAAGCAACAGACCCAAAACACATCATTACAGCCTTGTAAAAACACTTACTACAATTCATGAGGACACTTGACACTTTTATTAAGATAATACATCTCCTTAACTGGGGTTCACTAAAGACCCTCCCCACAAATTATGCTCTCTCTCCGAGTTCCACAAAATCTTCCTCGATGTACACACGCCTCCCTCAGAATAAAATGAGTCAAAGCAAATGTTACCCCATGGCTATCCTAAGTGACTAAATAACTCGTGAAAGAAACAGGCAAAACATGGAAGGTCAGGACAAAAAATAAAACACCTTCTACTTTACCGGTTGTCGCTCGTCCGGTCAGGATAAAACAGATGAACAGTTCTGGGTTCGGTTCAAGCAGCTTTATTGTACAAAAACACATCAGGCTTGAGGCTTAGTAACTTAAACTTAAATAAACCTATAAACAGACAGACAACTACACTCATACATGTTAACACTCTGGCTGCTGTCTCAAAATGACACTGCTGCCTGCACGTGCTCACTATTTATATGTACATGCCTACACTTGGAAATGCTTCTTAAAGTTACAACACACACTCTGTTCCACACTAGCATATAGACAAATAAAAAAACCCAACATAACAACTTATGACCAAAGATAAGAAACCTACTACTCAACCAGTCAAAGTATACACACTAAAAATCCAAAACCATTTGGGGTCTCAATATATAAACTGACAAATTCAGGGCAAGCTATACAGCCAACACCAAACAAAATGTAATCATAACCAACCAATTCAATACCCACTTTATACAGAATACTGTCATTAACCAATCAGGTGACTAATTAAGTTGTCGTGGTCCCTGTTCAATCAAATAACCTCCTTTAACACTTCTCCTTCCAACCAATTCCCACAGACACCATCACAAAATACTTCAAAAAATAAAAGCCTACTGTAATTGCCTTTGACAATCTACCTAGCGAGTATCTTAAAATAGTAGCTGAGGTTATATTATTTCCAGTTTCAATCCTGATAAATTTATCCACATCTGAAAATAAAGCTCCCTCACAATGGGGAAAAAATCATTTATTATTCTACTGAACAGGGATGGAATCAATACAGAGCTTTTAAACTACTGAGCAATTGCCATTTTGTAGTAAACACATGCATTCATAAGCAACTTATTAACTATTTAATAGATAACCAGCTGCTGTCTTCAACCCAACATGGCTTCCCGTCCTCATCAGAGTACAACTACTGTTTTGCTGTATTTTGATAATACTGTGAACACCCAAATAAATTATGGAAGCCTGGAATACACCATCTTCCTAAACTTATCAAATGCTTTTAATACTGTCTCCCACTAGAAACTCTTATATAAACTCTCATCCTTAGGGCTCACCAGCTCTTTACTGCAGTGGTTCTCTCTAACAGAATGCAAGCAGTGAAAGGGAAAAATGATTTCTTCACCTTCTTGCTAGTAATTATTAGTACACTATGAGGATCTATACCAGACCCCATAGTTTTCAACATACTCATCAATGACCTTTACACTGATACAGAAAATGTTACCCCAGTTTAATATGCTGGCGACTCAGCCCTAATCTGCTCTGCCAAATTTCTCTCTCTAAACTCCAAGACCTTACACAGCAATCCTTATCAATTGAAACATGGATAAATAAATCACAGCAACTTCTAAACCCTAGTAAAACTAAATTAATGCTCTTAACACCAAAACATTATTCACTATTGTCTCTGAAAACAACGCCATGATAGAACAAGTAAACCACATGCAATTACTTGGTGTCATCATAGATAACCAGTTGAAATTCAACTACCAAATACTGCACTAGGTAAAAAAAAATCATCAAAAACTAGGTACAGTATATACAGCAAAATCTTACCTCAATAACATAGCCAGAATAATTTATTTATTAACAGGTTCATACTAGGCTAACTGCCCTTATGAGCCATTTTAAGCCTAGCCAATTATCCCATGTGAGAATCAAACCCTGCACCTTGCGTCTGTAAAGTAAACACCTTAGCCATTATGCCAGCTTCCCACCAAATAAACAGCCTCTGTAAGGCTCGAACCCAGGACCCTACACACCATAGACAAAGTAATTTCCCACTAAGCCATGTCAGATATTTGTTTACCAGGAAAGTCTAAATGGGTTATAAATACCCATTTTCAGCAAACGCCCAGGGAGAAAACCTCCAGAGAGTTAAACAATATCAAATAAAACACAAATACAAATGTAATTAAAAAAGCATATATACGTAAAGTTTGACAGTGGATTTCACATGAAACAATAAAGCATGAGGAGACACTACTGGTGTACAAAAAAAGAAATAAAACTATGACAAATACGACAATCAGTACCTACAAAAGTATTAGAAATACAGTCTACTATGCTAGGAAATAAAAATAAAGATACAAGTCCACCCCAAGAGTATGATGAGAGGTTAGGTTAGTAAGAATGTAAAGTATTTGCTATTACAGATCATTCAGGTGAGGTGCATGAGCATAGCTATGAGTTAGTGAGAAATTCTTTAAGAGAGGACTTAAATACATGCAGGCTAGATATAGTTCTGATTGAATCTGGGATAGAGTTCCATAGTTTAGATATGCATTATGAGAACGAATCTTGCACTATATTTTTTTTGGTTTATAGAATTCAAGCAGGTTTTTGTTTTTAGAGCATAGAGGGCAATTTGGAAGATAGCAATGAAGTACTGAGGAGATGGCAGATAGAGGGATTATATAATATTTCGTGGATTAGAATACTTTGCATATGGGTTGGTTGATGTGAAAGTTCTAACCAGCTGAGAGCACATAATGCATAGCAATTATGAGTTTTATGTAGCAGAATAGCTGCAAATCTAGCTATCTTATTATAGCATTGCTCCAGTTTTGATTAAAGGAGATCTGGATGTTAGTCAAAATAAGTGAACCATAGAGAATATATGGTAAAAGATAAGTGATCTAGGGTGATTCTACTAGAAGGAGTAATTATTTTTTTTTTTTTGCTCTACATAGGAGACCTAGCTTTTGATGAGTTGTTTTTTTACAGTTTTGTATGTAAAGATCAAACATTAAGCTGTTGTCTAGGGTGACTAGAATCATCTATATGGGTAACTACTTGCATAGCTGTTTAAAGAGGTAATGTGGAAGTTGCTTTTAGCATTGGCATGGGACTTTGGAAAAAGTGTAGTTTAGCCTTTTTGGGATTAAGTAAATGTTAGTTTTGATGTAGCCATAGTTCAAATGAGTTGAGGTGATACATAGTTGATATCAACTGAGTTGATGCAGAAGATGTATAGCTTCTTTTTTTGTAAAATTCTCTTTATTGCAATTTTTGCAGTAAATATATACAACAATGAACATCCAAGAAAATACAGCAAGTAAATCAAATTACAAACCCGTTAAACAAAAAATCACACAGGACAAAAACACAGAATCTAAAACTATATACAGACTCTACATTGCCCATGAACTTGTTATATAAGATATACAAAATATGGTGTAAAGAGATCATTTAAGTATATGATCAGACAAAATGCCCCAAAATTCCTTAATAACTGGCTTATGCTTGATATTGTGAAACAGGTGTTTGTGAGCCTTGAGGTGTTTAATAGCTATGCATTTAAAGCCCTCCCAAGAGAGGGAGTGTCTATTTTTCCAATTTAGGGAAATGTAATATTTAATTAGCATAAAAATAGGAATCAGTACCTTACATTTCCTTTCAGATAGACCCGGAGGTGCGATATGCAGAATGGTAAATTCCCATGAGAGGGTAGATTTTTCATAGCCAATTTTCTCAAGTATCAATCTCAAGGCATACCAGAGCTTATAGGAACACTTGCAACTCCAAAACAAATGGAGGATATCATCAGTTTGGTTCGAGCAATATTGGCAAATAGGGGATTTATTGGGGTAGAACTTACTTAGTACCTCAGGTGTAAAATACGCATTGTTCCAAATCATCAGCTGAGTATATTTCAACTTATTGAAGGGAATAATTTTAGAACTTTGCTTTATAGCCTGTGATATTAGGCTTTGGTTTATAGCAGGGTTAATTTTTAACCAGAATTTTGAGATGTTGAACTCGTTCTGATGTCTGAGTGACATGATAACCTTGTATGTGTTTGAGGTCATCTTTTTCTCACTGAGCAGAAGTTTCTTTAGTGTTCTACATGCTGCAATATCTACGTCTGAGACCAGGGGGTGGTCTATGTAATTCAGATCAACTCTCTAACCCGTCAGAAATGATCAGGTATTTCTTGGGCAAATTCAAACTGATTCTTAGGTTAGAGATTGACTGATGTCTGAGGGGGAAGAGATCAGAGATAGAGGTATTCAAAAGGAGGGGGTATTGCACCAGGTTTAACATGTGTCCATTTAATTTAAGGTTGGGGTTTAGATGAAGTGGTTGTAATGTTATGAAAGAGTGAGAAAGATTCAAAGATTTGAAGAGGGCCTGAAGGGATTTTATGCTATATAATAGACCTTTTGTACGTTTCAGTAAGCCTATGTTTGCTTCATTTAAGAATGGAAGTGCAGCAGGGCTAAATTTTAATGATTTAATATAGTTGTTACCCAGAATCACCCATAGCAGGGCCCACCTATATTTGTCTTTATGGTAAGACGCTATCTTTAATACTCTACTGGCATTGATTATCTCATAGTAGGTTTTAAAGTCAGGAACACCCAAACCTCCCTGCTCTTTGGGATAGATAAGTTTAGCGTAGCTAATCCTGACTGAATTAGGGGCCCACATGAATTTGGAGATAGAAGATATAACCTTTTTAAAAAAATTATGTAAAATACTGGTGGCTGCATGAAACAAATATCACAGTCTAGGAAGAATGTTCATCTTAATCACTGTGGTTCTGGCCAGGAAAGGGAGCTTAAGCCTAGACCATCTATTGATATCATTTTGAATATTTGTCCAATACCTGACCACATTATCCTGAAAGTAGTTATGGTTACCTAGAGAGAATTGTATACCTAGATAATGGAGTTGTTCCTTCACTTTGATCTCTGATTTTAAAGTTATATTAGGCAACCTAGAGTGTATATTTAACGGGAATATTAGAGATTTTTCCCTATTAAGTTTGTAGTTTGCTACGTTGGAAAATATATTAATTGCAGATAATATTTTATTTGGGTCAGAGTCAGGGAGAGTGAAATATATATTCAGGTCATCTGCATATACCGATAAAGGGATCTTTAAGTTAAAGAAACTAGGTGGGTGAAGGGAAGTGGCTTGTTTAATAAGCATGAATAATGGTTCCAAATATAAATTAAATAAAAGAGGGGAGAGGGGGCAGCCCTGTCTGACCCCATTCACCATATTAATTCTGTTAGATGAGTATTTATTGATATGTAAAGTGGTGGTAGAGTAAAGGGTTTTTATTTTGTCTATAAATGAGATTGGAATGTTAAAGAAAGGTAAAGTGGCGAATAAGAAATTCGTGCTCAAGCGGTCAAATGCCTTGGATGCATCTACCGCTAAGGCGTACACGGGGTGTTTGGCTAAATTAGAATGATGGATCATTGCTTCCAGCAGTAAAGTCTGATCATTAGTTTGTCTACTCGGGATAAAGCCAGATTGCTCAGGAGAGATGATATGGGAGATGACGGCTTTCAGCCTGTTAGCTAGGACCATGGCCAAAATTTTCATGTCCAAATTGATTAAAGATATGGGTCTATAGTTCCCCGGGATTTTAAGGTCCATATTATGTTTAAGGATGAAAATCGTTCTGGAAGCATTTAAATGAAAGTCTTCAAAACCATTGAAGGTAATATAGTTAAACAGTAAACTCAATATTTTGGAGACTTTCGTACTAAATGCTTTATAAAATTCGGCTGTAAATCCATCTGGGCCAGGAGATTTATTAGGTTTAAGGTTGTTAATGACTGAGATAATTTCTTGTATATTTATATCTTTTTCTAGGAGCTTATACTGCCCCTCTGTTAGTTTGGGAAAGGTTAGATTATTGAGAAAAGATTGTATCTCTGATTCACCAGCTATGTTATCTGAGAGCCCATATGTTTGAGTGAAAATTTTTTCAAAAATTTCAATAATCTCCTTAGGTTGCTGGAAATCCTTCCCTTGGTAATGTATTATAGGTATAAATGTAGAGGATTTAGTGAGGTTGATCACCCTGGCCAGAAATCTGGAAGGAGAGTGTATTACATCTGCATATAAAGCCAATGATTTAATCTCGTGGAAACTCAGGTTTTCTGCGTGTAGCGATATTAAATCTTTTTGTAACTGAATCATACGTTCTTCCAGCAGGGGGGGGGTGTTTTACTTGAGACTCTATTTCCACTTTATGAAGCTGAAAGGTAAGATCCCATTCTTTTTTGTTGCAAAGTTTCTTGTAGTATGCGGCTTTATTTATCAGGAGGCCTCTGATCATTGATTTAATCACGGCCCATTCAACAGGTTTCCTTATGTTCAAGTTTTGTTTCCCAAGGTCCCCCCCTATTGTCTTGAACCATCACTTCAAGGACAAAAAATTGGAATTTAGCCATAGAACATACCAAAGAATGTTGATTCAGGGCATTATTGGAGTTATTCTTAGAAATCTCATAATTATGTTCATAAATTCTCCTCTTAAGAGATCTTTCCGTTTTGCCAACATAAAATGCTTGGCATTGTTGGCATGTCACCAAATATATAACTCCCTGACTGTTACAATTGGAATAGACAGCTGCCCTAATCCATCTATTTCTGGCAGGTAGATAGATTTTATGTATATTAGAAATATATCTACACTGTGAATAAGTTCCACACTTGAAAGTGCCTTTGCGTTGATTAGAAAACCTGTTGGTAACTGGTTCAAATTCCAGTATGTTCTTAATGTTATTCCCCCTTCTGTATACAGTATTTACCTTTTTGTCCTTAAGGTTACTAAGATCTGTTATGTCCCGAAAGGTTTCCCACTCCCTTGTTATAATGTTCCTAATAGTGCCAGAATTGGCACTATATTCAGTTATGAAAGCTTTGTTATATTCAAAATCATGATTTCTCTGCCCCACCCGGCAAATGTTATTTTCTAAGTTGACAACCAAAACTTGAACATAAGGAAACCTGTTGGCAGATAACATTAGAAGCCAACAGGTTTCCAGGTTTAAATGATACAATTTCCATCATCCCACTTATTAAGCTAAGAGCAGGGAGAATATGATGAGGAATTTTTGAGATTTTTTTCATATTTTGATTTTTGGAAAAGGAAGATTATTAGTTATATGTAATATTAGCATTATAGTTTTAAACAAATTAAAATATTTGTCAAATGAATATTTATCAAGATTATTGTATACCTTTTATCACTTTTTATTTTGTAAAGCGATTATAATAATAAGTTTTTTAAAAGAGTGGTAGTAGTCCTTTTAATGATTAAGTGTTTAATTGAGTTATTGTTCTTATGACTATTTAAGTAGGGCCTGTTCACATATTTATCTGATGAAGTCTAGCAAGTGGAATGACGAAAACGTTAATGTGCATTGTGGCAACATTAATAAAGAAGAGTTTTAGCAGCTTTGTGTTCGCATGGTTGTGGTTTTCCTCGTACTGACTTTTTTGTATATTTTTGTTTGGTTATTTAAGTCAGCTGAGTCTCCGTTTTGTGGTTTTTGACTTGAGATGTACCTCCCTGGACTACATGAAAAGAGACATGGAAGAGCTCTTGGATCATGTGACCCAGGCAGGTATGACCCTAGCCCTGAGTAGCATCCTGCCTTCGCCCAGAATGATACCACAGTATAAGGACAAAATGATTGACTTCAACAATTGGCTAAGCTTCTGGTGTCATTCAAAGGGGATCCAGTATTTGTCTGCCTGGGAAGACATGATTGACAAACCACGATGCTTTGCCAGAGATGGTCTGCACCTGTCACCCCTGGGATTCAGGTTACTGGCTAAAGCTCTTGCCACCCCTATAGTGCCTTTTTTAGGCAAGGTTCAAAGTATAAAACCACCACCGTAACAGATACAAGCATGCAAAATCTGAAGGTAATGCTACTCAATGCTAGAAGTCTAAACCTCAAAATGCACTTTCTTGAGGCACTCCTAAAAATGGAGAACACTGATATCTGTGCAGTGACTGAGACCTGGTTCAAGGCTCCAGAGAGTACCCCTGCAATACCAGGCTACAATTCTTACCAGACATTTCGGCCACCAATCAAGACCGAAACACTAAAGGTGGAGAAGTGTCCATATTCACCAAGGATATTCACACCTCCAGGCTAGTTGCCCAACACAATGCATCTGAAATTCTCCAGGTGCAACTAACACTAGGTAAGACAGCAATCCAAATTGTAGCTTGCTACAGATCCCCCACCATACCCCAAGATTCTCACTACACCTTCATAAACATACTGGAAAATATTAAGATACAACCAAACACCCTAATACTAGGTGATTTCAACTACCCTGCCATTAATTGGGAAAACTACTTGGGTACCAAATCCTTTTCCCAACGGTTCCTGGAATTCATAAATTCCAACACCCTGGATCAACTAATCCATTGTCCCACCAGGGGCTCCAATATCCTAGACCTGGTCATTACCAACATGGGAGATAGATGCTCCACACCAGTGGTCACCCCCTCATTGGTCACGTCTGACCATAAGCAAATCACCCTTGACATCCACATCCCACCCCCACCCCCCAGTAGGGAAACCTCCTTAAAAAACTTCTCCAAAGCCAACTTCATGCTACTGAAGTCAGAAGTGACAAACTTCACAACACCCACGCAGATGGGATCTGCACGTTCAACTGCAGAATCCTACACTAAGGCACTGTATGAGCACATCCACTCGTGCATGAATCGTGCCATCCCAAATAGAACCAAGATGCTCTTCTCCAAAAAAGGAAGCTAATGTGGTGGTCCCCTGCTATAAACAATCTACACAACAGAAGGAAGAAACTGTTGCAGAAAAGAGGAAAATCCCAGGATGCAAAAAACTCCCTCACCAGCCTCAGTAAGAAGCTGAGATCCCTCATAAAATCATCAAAAGTTAGTTATGAAAATAAAATTGCCAAAGATTCCAAAGACAACCACAAGGCATTCTATAGTTATGTCAAGAATCTAAATGGCAATGCTCAGATCTGCTCTGAACTACAACAGAATGGCATTAAATATACTGATCCCAAGGATATTGCCAATATCCTGGCAGATTGATTTAGTGTCAACTTTACACCCCTCTCACCCCCTAAAGGGCTCATCTCAATACCAAAAGATTGCCAAATTCCAATAATCACAGCCACACAGGTAGAAACAGCACTCTCCAAAGCTAAGAATACAGCATCCATGGGACCAGATGACATCCCAGGCTGTGTACTACATGAACTACAAAATGAACTGGCACCCCACCTAAGTGTCATGTTTAATCACAGCCTCACCTCAGGCTTCATGCCCACTGAGTGGTGCACAGCTACAATTATCCCACTCCACAAGGGAGGATCCACCTTGGATCCCGGGAACTACCGTCCCATCAGTCTGACAAGCCTGATCTGCAAGGGCATGGAATGCATTATCATGGAACTTATAAACAAAGACATAGGCAACCTCCAGACACTGGACCCCACCCAGTTTGGGTTTGTGAAGGGCCGATCTTGTCTCCTGAATCTGATTGACTTCTTCGAATCGGTCTCCAAAGCTGTGGACGAGGGTAAGGAGGTCCACACAGCCTATCTGGACCTCGCCAAGGCCTTCAACACCATCCCCCACTCTGGAATCATAGATAAACTTACTAAGCTGGGCATAAATCACTACATCACTCGATGGGTTGCCAACTGGCTTACTGACAGAACCCAGACTGTAAAAGTAGCCAACTCCAAATCCAGCTCCAGACAAGTGACAAGTGGAGTACCTCAGGGTTCAGTCCTGGGACCACTCTTGTTTGGCATCTACTTCTCTGAAGTACAGGCCAACACTAAGGGACTCTGGCTAACAACGTTTGCAGATGACTGCAAACTGGGAGCCATTATTGAATCCCCAAATGATGTGGATATTCTACAAAAGGGCCTTACAGAAACATATGCCTGGTGCCAGAGCCATGGGCTCAAGCTTAATGCCAAGAAATGTATAGTCATCCCCTTTGGAAAAAAAACATGTACCCATGAACTACCACATAGGTGGCAGGACACTAAACATCGAAAGTGTGATGAGAGACTTAGGGACACAAGTGGACAGTGGTCTCACTTTCGATAACCACATCGCCACAACAGTCAGGAAATCCTTCTACGTGGCACACCTCATCACTAAGGGCTTTTCATCCAGTAAAAAGGAGGTCATTGTCCCACTGTACTCATCCCTCATTACACCTATTATAGAGTATAATGCCCCATTTGGTATGTACCTCACAAAACATTTGCAACAGCTGGAAAGGCCACAGAAATACCTCACTAAAAGAATCACAGGCCTAAAGCAGATGCCATATGCTGACCGTCTAAAAAAACTCCAGCTATACTCTGTGGCATATCGTCTACTCAGAGGTGATCTCTGCTTAACATACAAGGCCATGTCAAACCCTGAGCTGTTGGACATGCTCCACTTAAAGAAATCCCAATACCTCAGAGCCACACGCTTCAGGGATCTAAACCTTATCATCACAATAAACAAAACATGCTGGAGGGATAGGTTCCTGACCCAGAGACTCCCCATACCCTGGAATAGACTGCCCATACATGTCAAGCAGAGCACCTCATTGGCCCTCTTCAAAAGTAACCTTGATGATTGGATGGGAGATAGGAAATTCACCCCGGGGATCATGTCAGTCGCCCTGCTAGACAGGGGCCCACAGAAGTAAATATTGTGGGAAAAAATTTCCAGGAAATTGTTATGGCTAGGCTTGCATAGGCCTTAGGGCCGACAGGGGCCCAGAGAAGTAAATACTGTGGGAAAGAATTTCCAGGGAATTGTTATGGCTAGGCTTGCATAGGCCTTAGGGCCGATAGCCTAGTACCAACCTATGAACCTATAAGGAAGGGGCAGAAGAATCCCCTAAAAACATGAAAAACTGAACTAGCGAAACCAGTCCTAGCTCTAGAGATACCACCCAAGTTGTAGTGCTTGCTAAAGGTATGCACAGAAGTCCAAGCTGATGCTTCAAGAATAGAATTAGTATCTAAGCGTTTGAAAAAAGCTCCAGAAGAAGCCACAGCTCTACTAAAATGAGGCTTAGCTGAAAAAGGAAGGCTCTTGCTGTGAAAAGTGTAACAAAAGGAAATAGCCTAAGAAATCCAAGAAGAAACAGTCTGCTTGGATACAGCAAATCCCAAAGATCTAGGCTGAAAAGAAACAAATAACTGATCAGATTTTCTGAAAGCCTTGATCCTATCCAAATAAACTTTAAGTTGCCTATGCATGTCCAAAGTATGCAGCACCCTCTCACTGTCAGTTTGCAAAGAGGGGAAAAAAGTAGGCAGATTAATAGACTGATTAAGAGATAGCTCATTAACCACCTTCAGCATAAAAGAAGGGTTAGTGTGCAAGGACACTCTGACCTCATGAAAAATCAAAAATGGAGGACAAGCCATAAGGGCCTGCAACTCAGACACCTGTCTGGTAGAAGTAAGGGCTAAGAAAAGAACAGTCTTCCAGAAACAATGCTGCAAGGAAGCTGAAGCAGCAGGCTCAAAGGGAGGCTGAGTCAACTTCTCCAAAACAAAATTCAGATCCCAGGGAGGAGGAACAGGCTTCCAGGGAGGTCTAATATTAAGGACGCTTTTAAGAAATTGTTTCACCTCAAATCTAGCAGCTGAAGGAGGAGAAAAAGGCAGACAAGCAGAGATAGCTGATAGGTGGGCCTTAATAGAAGAATAGGCCAAACCAGCATTGGCCAACTCACACAAATAAGAGAGAACCAAACAAGCAACCACAGTGAGTGGGTCCAGGTTGCGAGAAAGACACCATAAAGAAAACCTCTTCCATTTGGATAAGTAGGATTTCCTAGTTGTAGGTTTCCTGGCCTCCTGCAGGACTTGTAGCATGTCCTCAGAAAAAAAGGTGTCTATGAGGAATCAAAATCCTATCACCCACACTGTCAGTTAAAGCATGAACAGGTGAGGATGGATGACAGACCCCTTGTCTTGTGCAATTAGATTCACCCTGTGAGCTTCCTTGTGATGATTGCCCCTGGCTAGATGCAGAAGAAAAGGGAACTAGTGCTGTCAAGGCCAAAATTCAGTCACCAAGATTTTGGGCACATCCTGTTGAATTGTGAACATGAGTTTAAGAATGATAAGAAGGAGAGGGAATGCATAAAGGGTGTCCAACTTCCATATCAGTGGATATGTGACTCTGGCACAAAACAAAGGAAGTTTTCTGTTCAGAGGGGAGACAAAAAGCTCCACTTGAGGAATACCCCTCTGGTGGATAATGTCCAGAAATACATCCCTGCGAAGCATCCATTTGTGGGACTGAGTTAAGGACCTGCTCAGAGTGTCTGCCACAATGTTCTGACTGGAAGGGATATAAACTGCCTGAAGAGTCAGTTGACCCTTGACAGCAAGATCCCATACCAGAAGTGCCAACTGGCAAAGAAGATAAGATCTCATTCCTCTCTGTTTGCTGATATACCACATCAATATAGTTTGTCTGTGAATACCCTGAGAGGCCCTGGAGAAAAGAGACCAAAAGTCCTGAAGAGCCAGCAGAAGAGCTCTCATCTCTTTGACATTGATGTGCTCCATCTGCTGACAAGGTGACCACACCCCCTGTACCTTTAGGGAGCCAAAATCGCCCTCTGTCCCATGTCTTTGGTGTCTGTGAATAATTCCTGAGAGGGAAGTGGAGGATAAAAAGGGATCCCTAGATTCAGAGACAACTGCTGAATCCATCAGAGAAGTTCCTGTCTGAGGCAAGGAAGAAGAGGAAAGTACAGTTTTGTACCTACCATAAATGTAGATGTCCGATAGGTATGCATCTGTAGTCATCACATATGGGTTGTCCTGCCTCAGGCAGCCCTTCGGTCGGCCGGATTCCAAAGTCTGGGTCCGGCGTCGGCTGACGTCGCCCCTTCCCCAACGTCAGAGTGCCTGGGGTATAAAAGCGTCAGCCGACGCCATCTTCCTCAGTTTTTCTTGCCCCAGATGCCAGGTGCCCTCTAAGGAAGGCTAAATTTGGAGAAATGCAATAAATTCCAAACATGCACAAAATATATACATATATAAAAACAAATACACCATAATATATAACCCCAGCTAGCTATGAGAGGGAAATGCACCCAAGAAGTACCACAGAGGGGAAGGAGGGAGGGTAAACCTGACTGCCGATGCATACCTATCGGACATCTACATTTATGGTAGGTACAAAACTGTACTATGTCCTTCAAGGATGCATCTGCAGTCATCACATATGGGTAGAATACCATAGCCAATCTGGGGGTGGTGGATCTATGTAAAGGATGGTGTAGCTAAAATGCCCTGCAGGACTGCTGTAGCAAAGCCTGCTCTGGATCTGGAATATAAAGGTAAGTTGTAATGCTTGGTAAATGTATGCACGGAGCTCCATGTAGCAGCTTCTAGAATGTCCTTGGTAGCCACCCCTCTTAAGAAGGCTGTGGAGGTGGCTGTGGCTCTGGTCGAATGAGGTCTAATGTTAGCTGGTACAGTTTTCCCATGAAAGGAGTAACAGAAACAAATGCAATTCCCTATCCATTTTGAAACTGTCTGCTTTGAAATTGCTTTTCCTTGTGCACTGGCAGCAAATGCTACAAACAACTGGTTCGTTTTTCTGTAATTTTTAGTTCTGTCCAAGTAGTAGCGCAACTGTCTGTGTATGTCCAGGGTGTGCAGAAGCTTTTCCCCTTTGTTTTGTGGATTTGGAAAGAAGGTAGGCAGGTGAATAGCTTGGTTTAATGAGACCCTAGATACCACCTTTGGCATAAATGAAGGATTGGTTCTCAATGAGACTCTGTCTTGAAAAATAAGAAATGGCTGTACTGCCATGAGGGCCTGTAACTCAGATACTCTTCTTGCTGAGGTTATGGCCAGAAGGAAGGCAGTCTTCCATGAGAGGAACTGTAGTTCTGCAGATGCTGCTGGTTCAAAGGGAGGTAGTGTTAGTTTTTCCAACACAAAGTTAAGGTCCCAAGTAGGCAGTGGTGGTTTCCTTGGAGGATTGATGTTTTTAATTCCTCTTAGAAACTGTCTTAGCAGAGGATGAGAAAAGACAGGAGGATCAGTGTTGTACTCTGCTGAAATTGCTGAAGCATGAATTTTAATGGAAGAGTAAGACAGGCCATTGTGGAGCATTTCTGCTAAATATTCCAGGATATGCGCCATGTTCATAACTGTTGCATCTAGGCCCTTTGAGGTGTTCCAGGTGTGAAATCTTTTCCATTTTGCTGAGTATGCCTTCCGTGTGGAAGGCTTGCGAGCTTCCATGATGATATCCTTCACTCTCTTGGATAGCTTATCCTGGTGATGAGTCAAGGTATTTTCCAGGCAGCTAGCTGTAATGTTTTCAGGTTGGAATGCAGAGTTTTGTAATTGTGCTGTGTCAGGAGAAACGGCCATTGTGGCAGAAGCCATGGTTTTGTCCGTGACATGCTGTTTAGCAATGGGTACCAGTGCTGTCTTGGCCAGTTTGGAGCTATCAGAATCACTCTTGGCTGCTCTGCCCTGATCTTCAGCAAGACCTTGGTCATTAATGGAAGAGGAGGGAATGCATACACTGTTAGATCTCTCCAGCTGAAAGAGAGTGCATCCACTTTCCATGCTTGTGGGTGGTATGTCCTTGTGCAGAATTTGTCCAGCTGATGATTGTGTGGGGAGGCAAAGAGATCTATGTCCGGTCTCCCCCATGATTGTGTTATCTGATGGAAGATGTCTGGGTGCAGCATCCATTCATGCGCATCCATGATGTTCCTGCTTAAGCTGTCCGCCAGTATATTGTCTTTTCCTGGTACAAACTGGGATTGCAGCTGTATATTGAGAGTCAGGGAAAGTTCCCATAGATTCATTGCCAGTCTGCAAAGAGGGTAGGAATGGGTGCCTCCTTGCTTGTTTATGTACCACATAACTGTAGTGTTGTCTGTCCTTATTAGCAGGTGGCCTTGATGTAGAAATAACTTGAAGGCCTCGATTGCATGTATCACTGCCAGCATTTCCTTTTAGTTTATGTGCATGCGTAGCTCTTTTTGTGACCATAGTCCTTGAATGCATCTTCCTTCCATGTGCGCTCCCCATCCATGGTCTGAAGCGTCCATTGTAATGGTTTGGCTGGCTATTGGTTTGCTGAAGGGCAAACCCATGTTTGACTGGCTTGCCTGAGCCCACCACAGAAATTCCCTTTGAAGGCATGGGATGAGTGGTATCAAAGTTTCCAAGCTGTGACTGTGCTGAGTCCATAAACTCCTTAGGTACCATTGGAGTTTTCTCATATGTAGCCTTGCTTGAGGAATCAGAAGAATGCAAGAAGCCATGTAACCCAGGGCCTGCAGGATTTTCCTTGCAGTCAGCTGAGTTTGTCTTGACAGGTTTTTGAAGTAATCCGGTAGTTGGTTTTGCTTTTCTTCTGTGAGGAAAGCCATTTGGGTGGTTGTGTCTAGATCCGCACCCAGAAAAGTTATTCTTTGGGATGGTACAAGTCTTGACTTGTGAATGTTGACTGTGTATCCCAAGGCCTGAAGAAGATAGATGGCATAATTCAAGTGTTTTACCAAAATTTGTTGGCTGTCCGCTTGTATAAGGCAGTCGTCCAGATACGGGTATATTTGCATCCCCTGAAGTCTGCAGTGTGCAATTACTGATGCCAGGCATTTTGTGAATACTCTGGGCGCAGTAGATAAGCCAAAGGGCAATGCTGAGAATTGATAATGCTCTGAACCTGCAAGAAATCTGAGGTGTCTTCTGCAGCTTTGTCTGATAGGGACATGCAGGTATGCCTCCTTGAGGTCCAGAGTTACCAGCCAAGACCCCTTGCCCAGCATGGGAAGGAGTTGCTGTAGAGTCAGCATTTTGAATTTTGGCACAATGAGACAAGTATTTAGTGTGGACAAGTCGAGAATAGGCCTCCATTGCTTTTCTTTTCTTGGGACAAGGAAGAGTCTGGAATAAAATCATTGGCCTTGTTCTGCGAGAGGAACCTTTTCTATTGCTTTCATTTTCATTAAGTTGGAGATTTGTTTCAAAGCCTCTGCCCTTTGATTTGGTGGCAGGTCTGGCATGCCTTTTCTTTTCGGTAATGTGTGGAAATGGAACCTGTATCCTTTGTCTATTATTTGTAGTGTCCATTTCCCTTGTAATAATGTGCCAATTTTCTGAAAATAAGGAAAGCTTTCCGCCCAAAGGTGCTTCCAATTGAGCCCTGGTTGGCGGTGTCAAGGTAAAGTCATTGAGTCTGTCCTTGTGCAGCATTTGTTGGCCCTGCACTACCTCTCTGGTCGGGATGCTGCCATTGACGCCCTCTGTAGGAGCCTCTAGCTTGCCCTCTACCTCTGGCACGCCTGTTCTTGCCTCTCTGAAATCTGCCTATGTCTGGAAAGGACCAGTTCTTGGAAGGCCAATTTCTGCTGAATCTTGGTGGTTGGACTTGCATAAAATCTTTGACTGTACAGATTCTGCCTTTTCTTCAAATTTCTTTAAGACCTCCTGAGCAGTGGAGCCAAATAACTTTTGCTTTTCCAGTGGAGCATCCAGAAGCTTTGCTTTAACATGGTCTGGCAGAGATTGTTCCTTCAGCCAAGCATGCCTACGTATAACTGCACCTGTCATAGCTGACCTATATGAAGCTTCCAATGCATCATAACTACACTGCAAAAAATGGTTGCTAACCTGTTGAGAGTTATGTACCAGATCCTGAAGAGATTTGCGATCTAGGGGTTCAGGTGGAGACAGCTTTTTATGCAATTCATCTAACAAATATTCTTGGTACTGTATCATATGGAATTGACAGTTTAAAGCCCTCATAGCAAGGGTAGCAGAAGTATGCACTTTTTTACCCCATCGCTCTAAAGCCCTGGACTCCCTTTCAGAGGGGAGTGGATTTTTTGTAGTGGCAGCTGTAACACCTTTAGGACCCTGGGAAATAGTTTCTGGATCAGCAGAGTGAGCCTTGTAAAGGAAAAGATGTGATTCCGGGACCCTGTAGTACCTATCAGGTTTGGCAAGAGCCGGAGGGAGAGTGTCAGGGGTTGTGCTAGATTCCGAGTACACATCATCAATGACATTCAAAACAGGGGGAATAGCAAAAGGTCTATGCTGAGGCAAATGCAAGAAGGTCCTTAATCTCTTTCTGGAATCAGAGAATTCCTGGCCTTGCCATTGGAAATGCTCCCTCATAGTGTGCAAAGTTTCCCCAAAAGACAGTTCTTCAGGAGGGAAGGCCGAAGGGATAGATTCCTCTGCATCTGAATCCTCGTAGGCCGAAAAGGCCTCCTCCTGGTAGTCCGAGAGGGCACAGCCAGCAGAGGCCTCATCTGAGGAGAGGGGATCAGAGGGCTCAACCCTGTGCCTTTTTGCTGTAGAAGGTTGAGAGCCCCTGTCAGGATGAGGCTGAGAGCCCCTAATTAATGAAATAAGGTCCTCTGCTAGACTAAGGATCTGAGAACCTGTAGTGGGTCCCTGAGGGATAACCCTGGGAGGCATAGATTTTGAGTGTTTAGCAGCTTTAGCCCTAGAGAATGCCTTAATAGACATGGATGCAGGAGGCCTGGCTGCACCACGTGTTGGTGTAGTTTTGTCTAAGGGAATGGTGTCGGAAGGTTCCTGGACACAAGATTCCAACGGAGATTCAACAACCGAGACAGTAGTGGCCTCCGGGGCCGAGGTTGTCGGTTGTACGGTTTCGGTGGATGGTATTACCAAGGACTCGGTTTCAACCGAAACACTCGCGGCAGGCCTGGCCGCAGTTTCAGCCAAAACCGCGGACCGCGGGTGTCGGTCCTTGTCCTTGCATTTCTTCATTAAATGTGAAGTCGGAGTCTCCGACGACATTTTGTAAGCAAAACTAGCCCCAAAAAATTCCTCTGCAAACTCCGACCGACGTCTTAGAGTGCGTCGGTTGAAGGAAGCACAGGCGAACAGGCCGAGACATCGTGGTCTGGGCCTAGTCAAGGTAGACAGTAAGAGTGGAAATCCTTATGAGGTATTTGTTTCCCACAAGTTAAGCAATTATTAATTTTATCTGACATCGGCTGAGGCAAGAAAGAGTCCCCAACGGGGTACTTAGCTTTTGAAGTCTTCGGTTTAGCTGAATTACAGGAGCTGGCCAACCGGCACTTGCGAACTGCTTCTGCTTCGGGCACCACGTGACAAGAAAGACTAAGGAAGATGGCGTCGGCTGACGCTTTTATACCCCAGGCGCTCTGACGTCGGGGAAGGGGCAACGTCAGCCGACGCCGGACCCAGACTTTGGAATCCGGCCGACCGAAGGGCTGCCTGAGGCAGGACAACCCATATGTGATGACTGCAGATGCATCCTTGAAGGACATCTACAAATTCTAGAGGATGTTGAAGCCACACTGACTTCAGAAACCACTGAAACTTTCTCATATGAAGTTTAGCCAGAGGGAGCATCAGAATGGTGGATGCCATGAAACCCAGAACTCTCAGAAACTCCCTGCCAGTAATGTAAGCCGGAGGAAGAAGAATGTGAAAGAAAGAAATGAGAGATAAGGCCTTTGGAGGGGGCAGTGATGCAAGCAATGGCACCGTCGGAATCTTGCAACCCAGAAAAACATGATCCTGAGAAGGAGTCAGAGTAGACTTTTTGAAATGTATAGTGAACCCCATGCTCTGAAGAAGGGATATGGCAAAATGAAGATTTTGCAAAAGGGTCTCTGGAGAGGACGGTTGAATCAAGAGGTTGTCCAAGGCCAAAGAGCTAAGTAGAGAACTGAAAATGCCAGGAAGCAACAGAGAAATGAAAAACTTCTTGAAAAGAGGACAGATTAGAATATAGAGATAAGCATCCTTGAGATCCAGAGACAGCATATAGACCTAAGACAGCAAGAGAGGAAACATAATCTGAAGGGACAACATCCGAAAGGAAGGTACCCTTAGAAATGTGTTTTGATGAGAGAGGTCTAGAATAGGTTTCCAAGCGCCCTCTTTTCTTGGCATTAGAAACAGTTGGAAGTAGAACCCCTCCACCCTTGGGACACAGGCACCTCTTGAATAGTACTCTGAGACAAAGAGATCTTGAAGAACCTCCAGTAAAAAGGGAAGATGTTCCTGAGGAGGCTGAGGAATGCCCATAAATGGGGGATGGGATTTCCACACCATGAAGTAGTCTTGATGAATGATCGCCAGAACCCAAGAATCCTGAGTGATCTGAAGCCAAACTGGAAGAGAAAGAGAAAGGCAAAGAGAAATCGGAATGTGGCTGGGATGTGATGGATAGTCACACAGTGCCTGGTTTGTCCAAAAAAGAAGACTTCGAAGTCCCCAAAAATTGAGTAGCCTTAGCAGGAGGAGTCAGTTTGTCACTGTTCTTACCTTTAGTAGAAAGACATGATTGCCTACGAACAAAGGCAAGCTTAGCAGGGTAGTTTCTCTAAAATTTGAGCACAGGAGAAACAAACACATGTTAAAGTTCCCATAAGGCCTTACCGTTATCCTGAAGGGTCTTAAACAAACCACCAGCAGCTTCCCCAAACAAAAGTTTAGAATCCACAGGAGCATCCATCAACTTAGCTTTAATATCATCAGGTAGAGGTTGAAGCCTAATCCAAGAAACCTGGTTCAAAGCTGCAGACAGCACCCCAGCCATACCAGGTTACTCATCCTATCATACATTCAGACCCAAAAACGTGGCCAGCAAAGCAAAAGGAGGTGGAGTTGCAGTACATATAAAAGACATACACACCTCCAGGCTGGTCAGACAGTATGACGCACAGGAGACACTCCAGGTGCAGTTAACAACTGACAAGTCCCCTATTCAAATCATAGCTAACTATATGTCCCCAACTTTGACTCAAGCTGTCCACTCCAACTATATGGACCTCTTCAAATCTATCAAGATTCAACCCTTTACCCTGATCCTGGATGAATTTAACTACCCAACCATAGACTGGAAGAAATACTCATGCCAGAACACAAATGCCCAGAGATTCCTTGATTTCATCAATGCAAATTCCTTGGACCAGGTGGTCGACACCCTCACAAGAGATGAAAATATCTTGGACTTGGCATTAACAAACATGAGTAACCACTGCAGCATCCCTACAGTGTCATCATCCCTGGTAAGATTCAATCACAAAGTGGTCACTTTCAAAGTCACCATCTCCCCCGACCCCCCCCCCCAACTAGGTCAAACAACGAAACTTTTCCAAAGCTGATTACAATGTCCTGAAGGAAGGTATAAGCAGCTTCACAGCCCCTTTCCCCTCCATAGGAACTGGCACATATGTTCAAACCTACACCAAAGTACAATACGATCATTTATATAGCTGCATGGAATAAGGAATACTGATAGGATGAAATCCTCCTCCTCAAGGAAGAGTAAACCTGTCTGGTGGACATCTGCAATAAATAAACTCTATAATAAAGGGAAAACTTCCTGTCCAGGACCAAGAAGGAGCAGGTGCCTAATTGGAAGCAATTTATCCTTAGCCTGAACAAGTAAATAAGAGCACTAGTGAAATCCTCCACAGCAAACTTCGAGTCCAAATTGGACACATCTACTAAAGACAATCATAAGGCCTTCTTCACATTATGTCAGTAATCTCAAAGGAAGCACCTAGATCTGCTAAAAAATGGTGGTCAAGGACACCACATACACAAACGTAGTTCATATAGCCAACCTGCTGGCAGACAGGTTCAGTGAAAACTTCACCCCTCTGTTCCCCATCAGTAAATCAGGACATCCCCAGCACCTGCCCCCCTCCCCTTATCTCTAGGGAGCAAGTCATCACTGCCCTCTCAAAGGCAAAAAATACAGCCTCCATGGGACCTGATAACATCCCAGGCTGCATCCTACATGAACCTAGGCAGGAACTTGCAGTACCATTAGGCATCCTATTCAACCAAAGCCTGAGTACCGACTTTATGCCAGTCGAGTGCAAGACAGCCACTGTCATCCCTTTGCACAAAAGTGGAGCATCCACCGATCCATAACATTATAGACAAGTCAGCCTAACTAACCTAATCAGCAAGGCCATGGAGTAGATTATCATGGACCTCATTAACAATGACACTGGCAACCTCCAAACACTCAATTCCACACAGTTTGGTTTCATCAAGGGGAGGTCATGCCTGTTAAATTTGGTCAACTTCTTTGAGACAGTCACCAAAGCCATGGAGGAGGGGAAACAGTACACACCACCTACCCTGACCTGGCCAAAGCCTTCGATACTATTCCCCACTTAGGTATAATAGATAAACTCTCTCAGCTAGGCATCAATCAATATGTTACCAGACTGGTAGCAAACTGGCTCACTGATAAAACCCACCTAGTCAAAACAGGGGACATCACCTCAAGCAGTAGACCCATAATGATCAGTGTACCCCAGGGATCGGTCTTGGGACCCTCTGTTGTTTGCAGGCCAAAATCAGTGGGCTATGGCTGACCAAATTTGTAGATGACTGCAAGCTGGGTGCTGTCATCAATTTCCCTACTGATGTGGACATCCTCCAAGAGGGTCTCACCCAAACAATTGACTGGTGCCAGAAAAATGGCCTCAAACTGAATGCCAAAAAATGCATCATCATCCCCTTTGGGGAGAGTGACATCCCAACAGATTATCACATTAATAATAAGGACCTAAGCATGCAATCAGTCGGGAGGGACTTGGGCACCCAGGCTGATAGCAAACTGATGTTTGACCACCAAACTGCCTCCATTGTACGGAAAGTTTTCTCCACGGCCCATCTCATTAGTAAGGGTATCTCATCCAGGGACAAGGTGGTCATATCATCCCTGTACTCTTCCCTTATAAGTTCCATTATTGAGTACAATAAATCTTTTGGTGTGTACCTTACAAAGCACATGCAACAGCTGGAGAGACCACAGAGGTTCCTCATCAGGAGAACCCAGGTCCTCAAACATCTACCCTGCACAGATAGGCTAAAGGCCCTGTCCCTCTACTCAGTCTCCTACAGACTCCTCAGAAGTGACCTCTGTCTGGCATACAAAGCAATCTCAGTCCCTGCCTTGATGAGACTGTTGCCTATCTGCAGGTCAAGCTGCACTTGAGTAACCCGCCCCCGCAACCTCAACTTGGTCTGTGACATCAACAGGACTTGTTGGTGGGACAGATTTGTATCCCCGAGACTCACCCTTTTCTGGAATAGACTCTCTCTCCACATCAACAAGAGTACCTTATTAACCCTTTTTAAGAGCAACCTGGATAACTGGACAGGGAACAGAAAATACACCCTTGGGATTCCACCTGTGTCCCAGATGGACAGTGGCATTGGGTGCTACTGACTTGTTGGAACATGGACTAAATTCTTGGCTAGGCTTGTTAGGGCCTCAAGGCCAATAACCTTGTAACTTCATATGATCCTATGACAAGAATACCTCTTCAAAACTGAACCAAAAACAGCAGTCCTAGAAGAGACATCCACCGCATCATAGCTACATTTAATAGAATGATGAACAACTTGAGAGGAAGTCTCTAGGAAGGAAAGAACAGAAATGTTACCCTCAGAGTCTGGAAAATCAGAAATAAGTTGACAGGCCTGAGAAAGAAGAGCCAACACATACCTAGACATATGGGTCTGATAATTAATAGCCCTAAAAGCTAGGGTAGCAGAAATGCAGACCTTTTTGCCCAGCCTATCCATATCTGCTATCACTTTTGGAAGGCAGTAACTCGGGTGAAGGAAGCAACTGAGATGGCTTATCAGAGGCTACAGACACTACCAAATGGTCAGAAGCAAGACATTTATATAAGAAAGAACAATTCTCAGGAACCCTATAAAACCCATCAGGCTTCTTGGGAGCAGGTTAGAGAGAATCAGGCATATGAGAGACACAAGTGAACGCATCCTGTAAAGTAGCTAAGACAGGAGGAATATCTGCAGGTTTAGGAGAGTCCAACTGCAATAAGTCACAGTACCTTATATGGATATCAGAGATCTGAGTACAATCCCTTTAAAAAAAAATCCATCATCCTAGAGAGTGTGTCTCCAAGGAACTAAGAGATTCCTCCTCCTCTAACCATAGTCCAAAGGAGAAGGAATTTGAGTAGAATAAGTTAGGGATTCATCAGCAGAATCCAACTCATCCTCAGAAGAATTCTTGTCTCTAGACCTTTTAAGAGGAGTAGAGGACCAAGGAGGAGCAGGAAATGAAACCCTATGAGGAGATTTTAAGGACAATGAGACAGAAAATAACCCCTGAGTAAAGGCCTGCCACTCACTTTGTGGATCCCTAGAAGCAGAAGAAACACGTTTAATTTTTGTTTCTATTTTAAGGGGATGTCCTGAGAAGGTTCAGATCGAGGATAACAGTCGAGAACATCAGCAGGAAGTTCTTCCTCAGCTAGAAACTGAGGAACTCCCCTAGGCCCCTCAGAAAAAAATCAACCATGGTTCCCTCTGAACGTCCAAGATGGATGCCTGCAAAGCTCTTCAGACGTGCTGCCAGCTGGTGGTCATAGCAGAGAAATCTCGACAACACAGCCAGTCAAACCTCTGGGTTCATAACAATCTCAGGAGAAACACCTGGCAGAGGGTGGACAGCAGAAGATTCCGGTCATACCTTTTTCACCTTCTTCTTCCCTAACGGCTGACCCTCGGATGGGAGGGTTCCTTCCATAGTATCTTTAGCAAGTAGTCTAAGATGCTGATTCTCAAGCAACAAGGAAAGGGAAAAAAGTCTACTGTGAAGGATTTTCGGAACAAACACCTGACAAATTATAATAAGACATATGGTCATGAGAAGTACCTAAGCAAAAAAGACACATCATGGCAGTCTCTATGGGGAATCTGTCTCCCACATTGGCATTCACCCTTCTTGGATGACACTAAACTCAATGAACACAAAAAAAACCAAAATCCCCAATGGGGTACTTATCTTGCAAAAACAACAAACAGGCATATGAGGTTCCTCAAGAATGAAAAAGCATTCAACTGGCAAAAAACAGATGCAGGTAAACAGACAGATGGTGCAAAAGATAAGTTCAGGCTGCCAGCAAAGAAGTTGTTTCTGATAAGACTGAACGTCACCTTTATGCCTTATGTTACATAGGGTGCATATGGTGATGTTTGGCATAACTTTTAAATTCAGAAGTCTTTCAAAGACTGGTGGACGTCAGGCTTCCATGGCAGGGAATCCCCATACAGTTAAGAATAATGCAGCAGTGAATGCAAGGACATCATATGTAGACATCTGGAAGTTGCACTTATTTTAAGGTCAAAATCCTTCAGGTCATACAAGTCCAAGGAAAACAAAGAACTGGAGTGGAGGGAGACAATTATCCTATTGTATAACATGGATCAAGCATTATGGTAAACACATAATTTCCATATCCAATTCATTCACTCATTTCAATCTAGCTTGTGAGTCAGAATCCCAAGTTACTTAAACTCTAGGGCAGCATCATGACAAATGACCCTTGAGGATAGAGGTACCAAAGGATACTCTAGCTCTAGATATGGAATCTAGTTTGCAACATTTAATGGCAGTTTGCACTGAGGGCTAAATGTCAGCTGCACAGATTTCATCTATCAATGAACACCTGAAAAAGGCAGTGGAACTTGCCACTGCTCTAGTGGAATGAGCTTTGGGCTTACCCAACAAAGGTCATTTATGCGAGGCCTCCTGGAAACAGTGGCTTTAGAAACATTTTTACTCAGCTTTTTCACTGCAAAAGAAAACAAAAATTATGTAATTACCATAGCGATAGATCTCTGTTGCCCTATTTTCATCTTGTTCAATGTGTGGGTTGTCAGATCCTCTTGGATCTGACCTCTGCACCTTAGAGTTGGATCCAAGAGCTCTGATTCCTCCCCCCACCCACAATTCTCCCTTCCCAGCTGATTTACCTCAGTTCGTGTTTGCTGATTGATTTCAAAGTGTCTCTAATAACTGCAAGAAGGAATAAAAGAAATGGGATTTGACAACATTATCCACTATGGAAAGAAAGTTGAACAGGAGGCAGACACGGGAACATCAAGGTCTGATCAAGCTGCAGAAAATGTAAAATGACAGTCTGGAAGGGAGAAGTAGAGAGGGAAGTTGAACCAGATGAAAATAGGATACCATGGATCTATTGTTATGGTAAGCACATAGCTTTTATATCCAGTGTTGTCCATTTTTGTTTGTTTCAGTGTGAGGGGCAAATTCCCAAGCTACCTGAAAAGGGCCTGAGTAGAATTAAGGAAGGACATTACTGAGAAAGGCAGAGCTGAAGGATGCGTGAGTTTTAGATTGTACATCCAACTTGTAATGAGATAATTGTATGAGCTGTTAATTAAGTTGCTGCAGTGCATATTTCACTGATAGGTACTCTTTTTGCAAATGCTGTTGAAGTCACCATTTCTCTGGAAGAGTAAACCTTAGGTTTAGACTGTAAAGACAGCCCTCTTGTCTTATAAACAAAGGAAATGCAATCTGCTAGCCACTTGGAAAGTGTGACTTTTGATGCATGTTGTTCTAATTTTGTTTTGGGAAAAGATACAAATAGTTGGTCTGATTTTCTAACTTCTTCTGTATGTTGTAAATAAAACCTGAGTTGCCTATGAACATCCAAGGTATGGAGGATTTGTTATCACTTGTCAGTAAAATTTGGAAAAAATACAAGCAAATCAATTTTTGATTCAAGTTTGATTCTGATGCCACCTTAAGAAGGAAGGAGGGATTTGTTCTCAGTGAAACTCTATCCTTGTGGAAAATATGGAAGGGTGGCTAACATGAAAGTGCTTGCAGTTCCAAAACTCGTCTTGCTGAAGTAAAGGCAAACAGAAAGATAGTCTTCCAAGAGAGGAATTTTAAATCTGTTAATGTTGCTTGTTCAAAAGGTTTTTGGGTCAAAGGTTATAGTAAAACAAGAAAAAAACAAAATCCCCAGTGGGGCGCTTATCTTGCAAAAACAACAGACAGGCATACGAAGTTCCTGGAGAATGGAAAAGCATTCAACTGCCAGAAAACGGATGCAGGTAAACAGACTGATGGTGTAAAAGATACGTTCAGACTGCCAGCATGGTGGAATTATATCTTGAACAGGTGGTCTCAATAAAAAACGTTCCCTTAAGGAAAGCTTTGGTCACCTTAACAGATGCAGTAGACAAATTATTATGTCCTTTGTGAAAATTTGAAATGGCGACCATCTGAACTTTAATAGCAGAGTAACTGGAACCTCAAATAAAAAGTTTCGAAAGAAAAGCCATTATTGCTGGTAGAGGGTCTAAGCCCTTCGAGGATACCCAAATAGAAAACCTTTTCCATTTACTTTTGTAAATCTTTTTGTTGACTCCTTCTGAGAAGAGGAAGAAATTATGTGGACTCCAGGACTGGAGATCAGGTAGAGGCATGCCGGATGGATGATGGAGCAGATCCAGAAAGAGATCCAATACCCATAGCAGGTGCAGCAGATTAGGCCAAAAAAAGGGGAACCGTACCTGCTGAGGCCAAAAGGGGGCAAGGAAGATTACCCTGGTCTTGCATCTCATGGTTTTCTGAATGAACTTCGTGAGAAGAGGAACTGGGGAAAAGCATAAAGAAGACCTGGGGCCAAAAATGGACCAGAGCTTCTCTCAATGACTGTCCTTGTGGAGAGATAAGAGCAAAATAACTACTGCATTTATTGTTGAGGTAAGAAGCAAAGAGGTCACAGCAAGGTTGGCCCTAGTGACTGAAAATCTCCATTGCCACTGTTTGTTTGAGACATCATTCATGAGGTAAGGATGGTCCTGCCCAACCTGTTCGCTAATATATTGGATGTCCCAGGAATGTGCGTTCATACTAGAAAGTAGTTTAAAGACATTGTCTACTGCCAAACTCACATGGCCTCATGGCAAAGAGGGTATAAGCATGTTCCACCTTGTTTGTTGATGTACCAGACCATTGACATATTATCTGTGTGACTAGAAATCACACCCGTGGGTAGAAGGTCCTGAGAAGCATGCAAAGCTAGGAGGACTGCTCTAATCTCCAAGACACTGATGCAAAATTTGGCCTCTGTTGATGATCATTTCCCTTGAACTGTCTTCTCTTTGAAGTGGCCCCCACCCTAAAAAGGTGGCCCTGGGAGCAGATGGGCAAAATGGTCTGCCCTGTACCACTGACAGAGACATGATCCACCAACGTATGTGATCCCTGCATACCTGAGTAAAGCATATCCTGGTATAAAGGGAGTGAAGATTCTGTGACCATTGTATTGCCAGCATCCACTGAAGGTGTCTCATGTGATATCTCGCAAACTGGACCAGAGTAATACTAGAAAACATCAGCCCTAAAGGATGGAATATGAGTCTTGCCTGTGGGTGTAGAGGTTACATTACATGATGGGCTACAAACCTTAATGATTGAACTCTGACAAGGGGGAGTTTTGCAATTTGTTGGACTGTATCTGTCTGGCACCCTATACATTTTTTGTTCAAATTATCTGCAACCCAAAGGTGGTATTCCTGGTGAAACAAATCACCTGTAAAAATCCAGCTTTTACTTCATTGCTACAAGAGAGCCCAAACAGTATCCCACAGTGATCATGTAGATTATCTTAACACCATTGAGAGGTTAAGTATCAAACTGAATACCTTCTTACTAAGGGAATTCAGTTGCCCATGCATTGACTGATGCACTTACAACTCTAAAAACAGACATGATCAGAACTTATAGACTTTGTTAGCACAAATGTGTCCCACTGCACTGCAGCCTATTGTAAAAACTACCCAGTAGAGGATCTAACATCTTTGACCTGGCCCATACCACCCTAGATCCCTCCTGTGACCCACCTCACCCTCATACCTCCTCATCCCTGATTAAACCTGGCCATATATCAGTCATCATGCTTTCTGATTGCTGGTCCCTGTCAATATGCATCACATGACAGCCAATGGTGTCAGACCTTGGTAGTCAGTCTATCAGAGGTCCATTCATACCAGCAACATCAATTCTCTGCACTCTGACAAACTGGACAACATAAAGAATATCTGTAGTCAAATTAATTTCAGTTATTTCCATGACAGAAATACAGCCATGCAACATTGCATTTCCATCTTTTTATGTCACTCTTTATTATTTCAGTTGACTGTCACTGCACCCATTACTTTACACATGGCAGTTCTATGTCAGTCAACCATTTTTATTTTAGTCTTCAAGCATAATAAGGAACTCCCTTATCTTAAATTTCCATGTATTCTAGATAGACTAATAAAAAATTATGCTGACCTGGGTAGTCTGCTGAAGTGTATAGCTAGTTATAATGCAGATATCCACCCTTTATCTTATATATAAATCCATATATTTCAAGCTGATTCAAAATGTATCTGCACTTTTACCACACAATCTTGTATCCATTTAGGAGTTCTCCTCATTCCATTCTCTCAATATCCATCCATCCATAAGGGGTTGGGGTGTCACTTCAACAGTGACAGTAACAATTATCTTAATATCCATCCATCCATAAGGGGTTGGGGTGTCACTTCAACAGTGACAGTAACAATTCTCTTAATATCCATCCATCCATAAGGGGTTGGGGTGTCACTTCAACAGTGACAGTAACAATTCTCTTAATATCCATCCATCCATAAGTGGTTGGGGTGTCACTTCAACAGTGACAGTAAGAATTCTCTTAATATCCATCCATCCATAAGGGGTTGGGGTGTCACTTCAACAGTGACTGTAACAGTCATATCATCTAAGTAAAAGTAACCTTGCAACTTTTGATCTCATCCTCCATCTCTTTTCTTTTTTTTTTTTTTTTTTTTTTTTTTATTGCATTACTTCACCCGGTTACCTTATATAATTCCATTTGTTGACCAGCCCATTTTCAGTGAAGTCCTGGACAGAAAAACTCCATTCAGTACAAATTGCAATTCAGCAATGACAATATTTTCCATTAAGGTTTGTAAACAATATGATAAATTGCAACACACACACACACACACACACACACACACACACACACACACACACACACACATATAGGTTCATAGGTCGGTACTAGGCTATTGGCCCAAGGGCCTAAGTAAGCCTAGCCAGCAAGGTTCCCTGGCTTACGCCACCCAAGAAAGTTATTTTCATGTGCCTCTGTCAAGCAGAGCCACCGAAGTGATCTCCCCATTCACTTATCAAGATTTTTCTTGAAGAGTGTTAATGATGAACTTTGCTTGACATAGATGGGTAGCTTGTTCCAGAGTATGGGGAAGTCTCTGGGACAGGAGTCTATCCCTCCAGTATGTCCTGTTTACTGTGGTGACAAGGTTTAGGTCCCTAGCGCGTGTAGTTCAGAGGGATTGGGATTTATTTAGGTGTAGCATGTCCAACAGCTCTGGGTTTGACATAGCTTTATGTGTTAGGCAGAGATCACTTCGGAGTAGGCGATATGCTACAGAGTAAAGCTGGAGTTTTTTGAGACGGTCAGTGTAGGGCATCTGTTTGAGACCATTAATCCTCTTTGTGAGGTATTCCTGTGGCCTTTCCAGCTGCTGTAGATGTCTTGTGAGGTACATTCCAAAAGGGGCGTTGTACTCTATAACGGGTCTAATGAGTGTCGAGTAGAGGAGAACAATTACCTCTTTTTTCCTAGATGAGAACCTTTTTGTAATGAGGTGTGCCACATAGAAGGATTTCCTGACTACTGTGGTGATGTGATTATCAAAGGAGAGACTACTGTCTACCTGGGTCCCCATTACTAATGAATAGATTCCACTCTGATTTCCCGAAGTGCAAATCACCGAGGATCAAACTGACTGAATGCAAGTTACCCCCCAAAAAATACTTCCTAAAAACACAATTTTCAGTGTGTGTGTGTGTGTGTGTGTGTGTGTGTGTGTGTGTGTGTGTGTGTGTGTGTGTGTGTGTGTGTGTGTGTTTTTCCAAAGGGGCGAGCCACCTACACCCCAAAACTAACATAAACTAACTTCACTGTCAGACAACTTGAAGTAAGAAGGAATCTGTGTGAAAGGGCATCACTGTCAGCAAATCTCCCTGACAATGATTCCCTATGATGCTAATCATTACATCAGTTAATTGAGTTTCAGGCAATTGATACTCCTTTAATCAAACTTTGTAAATCAGTAAGATAACCGTAGATAGAAAGAAAATGACAGTATCTTGTAAAGACTAGTTTAAAATAATAGAAGAGTGCTGTGTTGAAAGGAGTAGGACAGGAGAAAAATGGACAGGTGAAGACAAGGATTTATTTAGCAGTAAGAGTTGAGTCCTGTCTAGTGAAATTTCATTCAGTAGCTGTCTCATCATATGTATCTCCATTAATTTAGTAGTAGAGCGCGCGCACACACACACACACACACACACACACACACACACACACACACACACACACACACACACACACACACACACACACACACATATATTAACAGTTGGAAGATGGATGTAAAGTTAATCTTGCTGGCGATATACATTTAAACTAGTTTCCTTGGGAAGCCTAACTTTGCATCCAGTACATGTTCATAGGTTCGTACTAGGCTATCTGCCCTAGGGCATTTATAAGCCTAGCCAGAGTGTGTGTGGCTTTCGCCACCCCTTGGGATGAGAATACTATGCCCATTTAGGGTTTAATTTACTGTGCCTCTGTCTAGTAGTGACACAGAGATGACTCCCGGTGTAAACCTACGATCTCCCATCCACTCGTCAAGATTTCTCTTGAAGAGAGCTAGTGAGGGGCTCTGCCTAACATGGACTGGGATTCTGTTCCAGAGTGTAGGGAGCCTCTGGGTTACGAATCTCTCCCTCCAGCACGTCCTATTTATTTCTGTGTTGAGGTTCAAATCTCTTGCTCTTGTGGCTCTGATGGATTTGGATTTTCTGAGGTGGAGCATGTCCATTAATTCCGGTTTGGACATGGCCTTGTACGTCAGACATAGATCACCTCTGAGTAGCAGTATGTGACTGAAAAGAGCTGGAGTTTCTTCAGCCGGGCAGCATATGACATATGTTTGAGTCCCTTTATCCTCTTGGTGAGGAACTTTTGGGGTCTTTCCAACTGCTGCAGGTGTTGGGTAAGATACATCCCAAATGGGGCATTGTACTCAATCATGGGCCTGATAAGAGAAGAGTACAGGGGCACAATGACTTCTCTTGATCTGGATGTGAATCCCTTCATGATAAGGTGGGCAATATAGAAGGTCTTCCTAACCACCTTGGCAATGTGAGTGTCAAATGAGAGGTTACTGTCAACTTGGGTCCCTAGGTCCCTGACTACCTCTTCCGTACCTAATGGATTACCACCTATGTGGTAATTTGTGGGTACCTTGTTTTTCCCAAAGGGTATGACTATACATTTTTTGGTGTTCAGTTTAAGGCCATGGCTCTGGCACCAATTATCCATTTCTATGAGGCCTCTCTGAAGGATGCTTGTGTCCGCTGGAGTATCAATTATGGCGCCCAGTTTGCAGTCATCTGCGAACTTTGTCAGCCACAATCCTCTTATGTTTGCTTGCACCTCATAAAAATAAATGCCAAATAAGAGGGGTCCCAGGACTGAGCCCTGTGGGACACCGCTTGTGACTGGCTAAGAGTCTGACATGGCTCCAGCAATTCTGACCTTGTGGGTTCTGTCCTTGAGCCAGTTTGCAGCCCATCTTGTGACATATGGGTTTACATTTAAGCTGGTGAGTTTGTCTATGATGCCCGAGTGGGGTATTGTGTCGAAGGCTTTTGCAAGGTCAAGGTAGGCTGTGTGAACTGCCTTACCCTCATCAATGGCCTTAGTGACTGTTTCAAAAAAGTTGACCAAGTTCAAAAGGCAGGATCTGCCCTTGACAAAACCAAATTGGGTAGGATCCAATGTCTGTAGGTCCCCAATGTCTTTGTTTATGAGTTCCATAATGATCCTTTCCATAGCTTTGCAGACCAGGCTCGTCAAGCTTATGGGGCGGTAATTTCCAGGGTCCGTAGAAGCACCACCTTTGTGGAGTGGGACCACTATTGCTGTACGCCACTCTTTGGGTATGTAACCTGTAGTAAGGCTAAGATTAAACAGCAGCCTTATGTGCGGATTTAGTTCCTCTTGGAGTTCATGTAGCACGCAGCCCGGAACACCGTCCGGTCCCATTGATGCTGTGTTTTTAGCTTTGGACAGGGCGGCTCTCACCTGGGCATCTGTGATGTTAGGGAGGCTACACTCTGCTGGGATAGATATTTCTCCTTTTGGGAGGGAGGGGGCAGAGAAATTTGCACTGAACCTGTCTGCCAGAATGTTGGCAATGTCTGTGGGTTCAGTGTATTTTGTGTCATTTTGGACTAACTCTGAGCATATCTGTGAGTTTCCACCCAGGTTTCTAACATAGCTAAAGAAGGCCTTGTGATTGTCTTTTGTGCCTTTTGCGATTTTTCTCTCAAAGTTGGCCTTGGATGTGATTTTATGAGTGATCGTAGTTTTTTGCTAGTACTGATCAGAGATGCCTTCCCTTTTAGGGATTTTGCTCTGTCATGTAGTAGCTTCCTCCTCCTATTGTAAAGTTTGTTAATGGCGGGGGTCCACCAGACAGGGTGCCTGCCTTTGGGGGAATGGGTCTTGGTTTTATTAGGGATTGCATGATCCATGCATTCTTGAAGGTGCCCATAGAAGGCATTTATGAAGGATTCAGCGGTGTGGGTTGTGGTTTCCACTGGCCCAGGGGCCTTGAAGGATACCACTTCAGTCTTAAGAAGTGTGAAGTCGGCTTTTGAGAAGTTCTTCACTGTGGTCTTTTGTGCAGGGGGTGGGGGCGGGATGTGGATTTCCAGTGAGATTAATTTATGGTCTGATCTCACCAATGAGGGGTATACTTCCGGTGTGGAGCATTTTGTCCCCATGTTTGTGATGATCAGGTCTAGTATATTATCTCCTCTTGTGGGAGTGGTGACTAGTTGTTCCATCGTATTTGAGTTTATGAATTCTAGGAACCTTTGGGCTAGGGTGTTGGGGCTTGAGTAATGTTCCCAGTCTATGTTTGGGTAGTTGAAGTCTCCCAATATGATGGTATTTGGTGAGACATTCATACTCTCTAGTGTCTTCAGGAAGGCTGAGTGGGGTTCCTGAGTTTGAGAGGGTGTTCTGTAGCATGCTACAACCTGTAGGGTAGTTTTGCCTATGGTTATTTGCACCTGGATGGTCTCCGATGCTTCGTGCATTGCCACTAACCTGGAGGTGTGGGTATCTTTGATGAATATGGATACTCCCCCTCCTTTTGTGGTTCGGTCCAAGTTTTGGGGCCGGAAAGCATGATATGAGGTAAAACCTGGTAGTGCTGGGGTGCTCTCAGGAGCCTTGAACCAGGTTTCAGTCACTGCACAGACATCGATGTTCTCCATACTGAGGAGGGCTTCGAGAGCGTGCATCTTGAGGTTTAGACTTCTGGCTTTGAGCAGCATTACCCTTAGTTTTTTTTCACTTGTGTTTTCTAGGGAGGTGGGTTTGTCTTTTGAGCCTTGCCTAAAAAAGGCACTATGGGGGTGGCAAGAGCCTTGGCCAATATCCAGAAGCCCAGGGATGACAGATGCAAGCCATCCCTTGCGAAGCAGCGTGGCTTGTCAAGCATGTCATCCCAAGCAGATAGACATTGGATCCCCTTAGAATGACACCAGTAATTAAGCCAATTGTTAAAGCTGATCATTTTGTCTTTATACTGTGGCATCATTCTTGGTGAGAGTAAGATGCTGCTCAGGGTCAGGGTCATACCGGCCTGGGCTACATAATCAGAGAGCTCCTCTATGTCTCTTTTCATGTAGTCCAGGGAGGTACATCTCAGGTCATTCACACCAGCATGGACAATGACTGAGTCATATTTGTACTTGCTTTGGAGTGACCTGAGTGCTTGTGTTTATGTGGCGGATTCTAGCGCCCGACAGGCAGCTTACTGTAACCTTTTCCTTGTTCAGTCTGGTGAGTGGGACGTCAGTGTGTCTGACTATGGAGTCCCCTATTACAAGTGTATCTGGCATGTTGTTTGGCCTTAAGGGCTGTGACTGTTTATCACACTGACTTTGTGAACTATGTGTTGCATGTGGTACGTCTTGAGGTAGTGGTCGCTTGGGTATCTGCTTTGGAGGCCTCTGTTGTTTTGGTAGATTTTTAATCAGAGCCTCCAAGTATGTTTTTGTGTGTTTATGTGTTTGGTTTGCAGTTGTGATAGGTCTATGTGAGACTGGGTTTGTGGTGTGCGTGGTTACCTTCTCCTCCTGACTGGTTTTGCCAGTACTGAGTTGAGAGAGCTCAGCCTCCAGTTTGGCTATATAGTTGCATCTCTCACATATATTTGTATTTGTTGGGAGGAGGAGAGGGTTGTCTGTGTACATGAGGCAATTGTAACATTGCCTCAAGATTCCCAGATTCACCAGCTGAACAGGAGAGGACGCCAGCAACTGACCCTTCGACATGCTAGAATAGTGTAAAGGATTGCTGTGTAACTGAGTCAGAAAGGACCTATAGGGAAAATGGGTACTCAAGGGAATTTAGGTGAATGAATTATGGTTTCTATTATCTAACACTCTATCAAATAAGGTTAAAAAATACATCTGAAGAAGTCTTGCCCTAACTGAGAAAAAAAATCTGTTAAGATTTTTTTCACAAGAAAATACTGGTAATATGCAGCTATAGTTTTATCAGACATGTATAATTTAAAGTAAGATTTAATAACACATTATTCAAATTTAATTGCATTAGAAATTGTCAAAACAGTATGTGTGAATAAAATACATATCCTGATAAATGGTGTTTTAGACTGTCATCAATAACTATACATCTGCAGTAGTGCAGCGGTAGCATTGTTGCCTCACAGCAAGAAGTTCTCCCGTTCAGTTCTCAGCTGGAGTGCGGGGAGTGCCTTCTGTGTGGAGTCTGCATGTCCTCCCCGCCGTTGGGTGGGCGTTCGAAAGACATGCGTAAATGGGTGTGCCTTCGCTGAAGGTTGAACGTCGAGCTGGCACCTCGGAGTTTGTGGAAGTCTACTGCCAATCATTAGCAGACTGGAGCTCTGCTGTGGCGATCCCTAACCGGGAAAAAGCCAAAAGACAAACAACAAGACTGTCACCGATAATAGATACCATAATTCAACAGACTCTTATTTACAACTATTATTTTGACAAATTATACGCAATTATATTTGAACAGCTACCAGTTATTAGCAAAAATAACTGATTCTTGTATACATTTTCCTAAATTCTGTAGGACAAAAGACACTGTGAAAAGAGTATTGTACTGTCTTAAGCACTGACTTGTGCCCACTAACCCATGGAACTGAACAGCACCCACAGTGAACTGCAACAGCATACATCTGTACACACAAGCAAGAAAGAAATCGGCTAAAATAATGATGATTATTATTATTATACATTTAAGATAATAAGAGAGTCACATGGCAACTACAAAACTAACTATTCATAGTCAGTATCCAAAATAAAAAAAACACACTAGCTGGATAATGATCAGATTATATACAAGAAAACAGAAAATTATGTAATTCCTCACAGGATCCATCACAATCAGAAAAAGTACACAGCTCAAGGGAGTGGAATTCCATCCAACATAATCTCATGTATTTATTTGCTTTTGTTTATTGGAAAAGTTACATAATGAATTAAGCCAGTAGAACTAGCTTCCATTCTTTCAGGTTAGGGACCGGCTGACAGGGCCGGTGTTAGCATTTTGGGGGGCCCCAGCAAATGTCACATTGGGGGCCCCCTGGGCACTTCCAATCTAAGTATCACCCTGTCACTATCACACCTTCTATCCATCCTCTTAGTTCATGCTGCAGGCTTTTAGGAACAGTACACACAGACTGACCTGTAGCTACAATGATTTGCATTACAACAGGCCTACATACCACACTGTGTTGGCCCATCTCACAAAGGGACAGTCACTGTTACTGGCATTTAGGTGCAACAATGATACATTACAACAACTCTATGTACAGGGCTGGACTAAAGTGAAATGAAGCCCCAGGCACTGTTTACTGTTCCAACCCCCTCAACCAAAAAAAAAAAAAAAACACACATCCCCCAGAGCTCCCCTCTGTTTTTTCCCATGTTGGGGCTTCCCACACCATGCACATTACTTTTTTTCTTTCATTTCTCACATTTTACCTTTTTTCATCATCTTTTTCAAGAAGCCATAACTTTGTATATGCTCTAAAGTACTTTTTATTTTTTTTTATTTTATTTTTTTTACAAAACCTTTTCACTCGGTGTCTTGAACAGAAATTATGATTAAGGAAAGAAATTCAGTGTTGCTGTTCACCTTTAGTTTTCCTTGCATCTTTTCAATATACTTTCTTGATAACGACAGCACAATAATAACCATTTAGGAAATAACTCAATTAAGCCTGTGCCACCATAAGACATAGGGGTTGTAGATGTTCTGGGATGCATTTTAGAGCATTTCCCAACCTTTTATTCCAACAGTGGCCTAAACAAAAATCGTGAGTAACAAAAATATTTTTTTTCTTTCAGTATAGACATAAGTTGTACCCAAGGCTTAGGTTTCAAAGCTGTCAAAATAGTAGCTCAAAATAAATGAACAAGCCAATTGTTGTGAGGATACACAAATCCTATCTGGGAATACTGCCTGCCTCCCTAATCCCCCATAAATCAGAGTCACTGCCTGTGTATACTTCCGGTGTTAGATTGGAATGAAATAGCATGCCTTATTAGATTCCTCAATCCCAACCCTCAATGGCAACCAGCTGTATACGTGCCTGATGTTTGATTGTGAGGAAGGTGAAAAAAATAATGATTGCAATAATGTATTCTACTTTGCTGCTCATAGGCAGTAGACTTCCCCTACAGAAGCTAAAAGTAACTTTCTTTGTACACCTCTGAGGTCTGTTAAAAAAAGTAAAGGAAACAATGATTATGCAATCCCCCGCCCCCCACATAATCTATGGTAAATTTCTCTACACAAATATCTGAGCAGGGATAGTTTAGAGTGTGTGGTTGAGGGCAGAGGTCATTACCAGTTTTATCATAATAGGGTCAATATCACAGCATTTTTTTCTCCTCATTTTTCCTCAGCCAAAAACAGCTTTTTTGGGGCCCCCATACAGTCAAGGATGATTAAGGAATTCCCCTGTATCCATTTATACAGTCTGTGGAGTGGTGGGGGCCACCAGATTCCTAGAAGATTGAAGTGTCTGAATATTCTGTGACATATTTTATGCCTTACTTTTGATATATAATCACCTGTTAGCTACATTTTTTTTATACCCAGAAGAATAATGTGTGTGTCCCGGCATTATTGGATGTGTGTACTGATAAAAATCAGCAATATTTTTTACTTACACACACACACACACACACACACACACACACACACACACACACACACACACACACACACACACACACACACACACCAATGCTAGTTTTGTACTTACTTCAGCAAATAGCAATACATTGTACAACATTAGTACTGCTACACAAGATTGGTTTGATTTAGCAGTCAAACAGCAGCAGGGATAAGTCATTTTTATTTACCTAACTGAAGAGTAAATTAATACCCATCACTATCCCTGATTTCACAGATATTCCCTGATTTTGCCTCATAATTTTGCTCTGTCCCAATAAATCCACTCATCAGAATTTTGTACTTCTTATTGTGTAAAAAATGCATGTTGATGCAAAATGTGTTATTTTAGCAACTTTTTAAGTAAATTAGAGTAATATTTAAAATGTGTTCCTCACTTTGAAACTTTATTATGCTATTATTTTTGGCACTTAGCAGAATTCTTCAGCAACATAGAGAGTTACAGTATCTGTTGTTCTGCCAGTATGTATAAAACTCCCTAAAAGAGAAGCCATCCCTGGAGATTAGAAGCCAACAGCTCTTCTTAAACTCCAAGGTGTGCACTGAGATCGATCACACTGGCTACTGATCTCTCTAATGCTTACTTTGCTTATGTTCATTACAGCTTTGTCCTAACAGGGTCATATCACAGTCCTGTTCAGGTTAAAGAGTGTAAACAAAAAATACATTTTTTCTCCTCATTTTCCCTAACCAACAGCAGCTTTTTGTGGGCCCCCCACACAGTCAAGGATGATTAAGGGCCCCCCTGCAGCCACTGATATTGCAGGTACCTAAAGCTGGCTATATTGTTAGTTTTAGTGAAGAGGATGTCCACCAACAGAGTTTAACTAGGCCAGGGGCATTATGTCAGTGGTAAAATATTTACCAGAATTGTAAAGTTTGCTACTTGACAAAATACTGGTACTATAACTAAAGATCTTTGAATTTTGAAAGAGATAATAAATAAAAGTTATTGTTACTCACCTGGTTTATTAAGTATACAAGCTTGGTGTACTAGCTCTTGTTGGTTTGACAGACATGCTATAAAATATCAAGATAAAATCATCTGCAGTGGTTGAGGGGCCCCCAGGACCAGGGGGCCCCCCAGCGACCCGCAGGGTTCGGTGGTGCCTAAAGCCAGCTATGCTGGCTGAGTTGCGTTTGAGAGAATCACTAGTTTATATATCGAGGGATACTTTTTTTGAATATTGACACCTTTCAGAAGGCAAATCAGCAGAATCTGGAAATCCAGATGTGACTGTTTTTAAGCCATCTCTGTGAAGATAGTCCTAAACTAGTGATAACACCTTGCAGTAATGTGGTAATGCTAAATATCACCTAATAAATCACACTATTTATCAAGTGAAAAAAAAGGACAAAACTCACTGTCTCCACTATATTTTTAATAATATAAAAAGCAGCCAGCAATGTTTCCCTCCAGCTAGAACTGGTTCTGTTCCCATTCCATTTATTCACTCAAGAGGTGTACTTATGTGACTGGCAGCACTGCCCCCACCCCTCACTTCCTCAACTTTGCATGGCACAAGTTAATTGCAAAATTAAGGTCTAACTTTGCAATTAACTTGTGTGATGCAGCATGCATCTTGATCACTGCCACCCTTCCCCCTCACTTTACACTTCTTTTTTTATTGCACAGTTTTAACTTCTTCACACTTCAGACAAAATAAGGGGCTACTGATGGAAACAAGGTGTGAAACCTAACGTGTGTTTCCACAGCATTCCACATTAAATTGCCCTGTGCACATTATTGCCATGGTATACAGTTGCAGACAGTCCACAATTCCACTTGGCAGCTCTGCATTCTGGCACCTCTGTGTTTTAGAAAAGGTACATCTGAATAAGCTATGCCATTTAAAATCATTTTCTTTTAGAATAATTTTAACATAAATTGGAGTTTCTTTTGGGGGTTCTAGTGCTAACCTCCCTCTTCTCAAATCAGTACAATGTGTATGCCTCCCAAATGTCCTTGCAAGTAAGTGACCGATGAAGAAAGTTCCTGTAGATCCGAAATTCTTTTAGTAGAGATGATGGCTACCAAACAGAGGGCAGCCACGGTGGTGCAGCGGTTAGCGTTGTCACCTCACAGCAAGAGGTTCTCCGATTCAATTCTCAGCTGGGGTGCCTTCTGTGCGGAGTCTGCATGTCCTCCCTGTAGTCGCGTGGGTTTCCTCCGGGTGTTCCGGTTTCCTCCCACATCCCAAAGACATGCTGTAGGTGGATTGGACACTCTAAATTGGCCATAGGTATGAGTGCGTGCATGTGTGTGCCTTCTGTGGAAGGTTGGGTGCCGGGTGGGCAACTCAACACTGTAAAACTCCACTGCCAATCATGAGCGGACAGGTGATCCGCTGTGGTGACCCCTAACTGGGAAAAGCCAAAAGAAGAAGAAGATGGCTACCAAACGGAGTTGTTTCCCAAGAAAGGAATTTTAATGGAGTTGAGGAAGCCAGTTTGAACAGAGGCTTTTCCAATGATTCTACAACTAAGTTTAAATCCTAAAGGGGAGCAGGTTCTCTGATGGGACGTCTAAGTAAGAAGACTCCTTTATGAAGGGCTTTACAAAGCTTATGCAAAGCGAGATAGCTTTCCTGGTACCACTCATGAAAATTAGAGATGGCAGCTAGCTGCACTTTTCAGTGTTGAAAACTAGAGCTGGAATCAAATATATATGCTAAAAACTGGAGGATGCCTGGAATTGGGGCTAAGATAAATTTAAAGTTAAAGTTTGTTCTGATATATTGTGAAAGTATGAGGAATGTTTTATCTACAGTTTCTTATTGTGAAGAAAAAAAACTGCATTAAATAAGTGTCTTCTATTGCACAGGTCACTACTCATTGTTTGCTGGGGGTGTATGATTCTGTTCATACTTCTTCCAGGGCTATAGCCACTGGTACTCTTTTAAGGAAGCTTCATTGGCTAAATTCTTAGAAACTCCCAAATAATTAAAAAATGAATTTTAAAATTTCCCTTAGTGTTTGTCCCCTGTGCTGCAGAGGTGATCAAAATGTGTGATGAAAGGGACAAGCTGGTCCAAGGGATTTTCTTTCTCCTCATCCACTTTTGGCAAAAAATAAAAATAACACAAAAAACAGTCTCAACAAACCTGAGGTACATAGGCAGTTAAGAAAAAGTGGCAAGGGGATTCCAAAAAGAAGTCTCAAATATCCCAAAACCAAGGACAGTCCAACAAATCTGAATGATTATTCAAGAGACCTTGTGACCCCCCCTCCCACCCTGGCCCCTGTTCTATTCCAGAAAGTCTGAATCTGCATTTTCCTCTTTAGCAACAGATGATTTCATACAAATGGTTTTGAAAATCATTCAACAGGGTTACAGATGTCAGTGGGAGGAAATTCATCCTTCCCAAGGGGTCATTCCTCATCCTGCATATAAGACTGTTTTGTTTTCTCCTGTTCTTCATCACATGCTGTCCCAAGAAGTGATAGAACCAGTTCTTCCTTCCCAAGTAGGGAAGGGATTTTATTCAAGGTTGTTTCTAGTGGCAAAGAAAGAAAATGCTTTGATACCAGTTTTGGATCTTACTTTCCTAAACCTGTTCACAGCGGATCATCTGTTTCTATTTCTTCCTGTCCTCTGCATCTTGCTATGTCACACCGACCACCTGCATGTCCTCTCTCACCACATCCATAAACCTTATCTTAGGCCTTCCTCTTTTCCTGTTACCTGGTAGCTTCATCCTTAGTATCTTTCTCCCAATATACCCAGCATCCCTCCTCAGCACATGTCCAAACCAATGTAATCTTGCCTCTCTCCCTTTGTCTCTAAACCTTCCAACCTGGGCTGCCCCTCTAATATACTTATTCCTAATCCTGTCCACCCTCGTCACACGCAGTGCAAATTTTAACATCTTTAACTCTGCCACATCCAGCTCTGACTCCTGCCTTTTTGTCAATGCCACTGTCTCCAACCCATATAACATAGCTGGTCTCACTACCATCTTGTAGACTTTCCCTTTCACTCTTACTGGTACTCGTCTGTCACAAATCACTTCTGACACTCTTCTCCACCCACTCCATCCTGCCTGTACTCTCTTCTTCACCTCTCTTCCACACTCACCATTACTCTGAACTGTTGATACCAAGTATTTAAACTCATCCACCTTCACCACCTCTACTCCCTGTATCCTCACCATTCCTCTATCCTCCCTCTCATTCACACACATATATTCTGTCTTTGTCCTGCTGACCTTCATTGCTCTTCTCTCTAGAGCAAATCTCCAGCTCTCCAGGGTCTCCTCCACCTGTTCCCTACTCTCACTACAGATCACGATGTCATCTGCAAACATCATAGTCCATGGGGACTCCTGTCTGATCTCGTCTGTCAACCTGTCCATCACCATTGCAAATAAGAAAGGGCTCAGAGCTGATCCTTGATGTAATCCCACCTCCACCTTAAATGCATCTGTCACTCCCACTGCAGACTTCTCCGCTGTCACACTAATGTAAAATAAAAATAAATAAATAATAAATAAATGCTGCTGTTACTATATGAGTAGTAGGTTTATGTGAGTGTACGACCTGCCTCCAGTTTGTGTATGCAAATAACTGTTACAGATGGATTTTGCATTATGTAATAATGATGATGTCAGTAAATATGAGGCTGTTGCTATGCTGTCTCGGATTGTCTGGGCAGACTATGATAGCCAAGGAAAAGAAAAATTAACAGTCTGTGATTCCACAACTGGCAGCTGGATATGTAGGATGAATTACTGGCTGAAAAGGCTAGATGTACTGGTGGTAACAGAAGATTAGCCACTTACGATGGACAGTAATAATCTAAGAATAAGTTGACTGCTGCTAGTAATTGAACTAACAAGTACAGCTCAGGATTCCAGGAAATTCCTTGTCACAATTTTATCTGTGGACAAATTGTTCCTATTCTGTTACAGGCAGCATGCAGCTGCATTTGGACCATGGACTTTGTAGACTATTTCTAAGGACTGTTAAATCATGAGCATAAAGTATGGGTTTTAAATTACTAAAATCCATAGATTAGTTTGTGGCTCAAGGGTGAAGTGAGTAGCACTGCTGCTTCACAACAAGAGGTTCTTGGTTTTATTTTTCAGTTGTTGTGCCTTTTGTGTGGAGTCTACACGCCCTCCATGTGTTCATGTGGGTTTTCACTAGGTACTCTGATTTCCTTAGACATTCTAACAACATGTGTAGGTGAACTGGCAACATTAAATTGTCTAAATGTGCATGTGATGTGGAAGAAAGGCATGTTAATCTAGTTCCACTCACTACTTGCCTAGTAAACTGAATGGTGGCAGTTGTTCATGGGTTCACTACAGGAGATTAGATGAAAACAGACAGGATTGGGTGGATGGATAGGTTAGTTATGGAAACTGAGGATTGTAAAGAGTCTGTACTTGGGCCATGTTCTACTCCTTAAGTGGAAGATTACCTGAATGATCAATGATAGTGTTTTTTTTTTTCAATTTCACTATTAGTCTTTGGTACTGTAAGTAGTTTTTGAGTCAGTTATAGATTGAGTGGGACAGTCTAGTTTAGACTAATGGTTATAGGAATAACTTGTTATTAACATTTTTAGATGCCTTTCTGAATGATACAAATAAGGTAACTGTTATTAGGTCTCTGCACTAAAACGAATGAGGTTGCTTATTACTAGAAACAAGTTTATCAAATCCTAATGGTTGATAATACTGTATTTATTGAAGCTGTATTTAACTGGTTATGATCCCCACTAGAATTTCCCTAGGAATTAGCAGAAAAAAGATGTAGGTGATAGCAGGCTGAGAAGGCATGTTTAGGCTGAGATTAATTGGAAGTACTGGATTTGGGTTTATTTGTGCAGCTCCAAAAAGAGTCAACTTCCTCTTATATAGAAAATAAGTAGGTCATTTAATGTAAGCTCTGATTATGCTATGGGGACAAGGACTCTAAATTTGTTGAGATCACCAGAGGAAGGATATATGTGGCCATCATGGTAAAATGTGGGTGTATAGCCTTAAAGGAAAGTTTGTCAATGTGACATTAAAGGCCTTTGTGAATGTATTGAGATTTAATGATTCAGCTGAGAGATCCCTGGAGAAGAGTGAAAGGATAACTAGTAATGATGGTTAGACAAGTATACATGGCTCCTAGTCTGGATTATTATTTTGTTTTCTTCCCACTGCAACTGTCTTCCAGATCACACCTGCTTTTTATTGTTCTGTCTTCCCAAAGGTCCATGTTTAATGAGGGTGTTATTGCATGTAACCTTTCATGGAGGTGGGTCCTCCATTTCCTAGGAAAAAGGTATCATAAGTTACCAAGTAGAGCATCACCTTGTGCTGGACACAGGAAGATGGCAGGTTAGTCCATCACACTGTGGCTAGCTGATATTTTTGCATTGTACTCTAACATTCTCCTTGTGCTGGATGGTGCTGAAGGGGTGGGCATGCAACAGGTGGTATGAGGTCAATCCCTGCATTAATAAGTGATGTAGTTGCAATAACCCAGCTGCCTTGTAAAGAGATACCTCCTGTATAGTCACTAGTCTTCACCAGAACTCGAGAAGAAAGCATGACTTAAAATACACTTCTCTCTCCTTCTTTCCACAGATACAGAGGTAAACAAGCAAAGCCTTATCACTTTCTCACCGAGATGGCTCCTCCCGTGGCTGGGTCACAGGTCAAACATGAGTTGCCTGGATAACAGTCAGGATGTGGTCTCTCAGCCTCACAGAGCCAACTAGTCCTGATGGGCTGTCAGGGTAAAGCAGTAAAGCAGTGGCTGGTCAGAAAAGAATAAAATCTTACTTTTGGATGGACAAGCTACTACTGTGAAATGGAAAGTAAAGTCAGAAAGGGTACATCATAAAGGAAGGGAAAAGCTAGTGTAGAAGGGTTGTGGTGTGACTGATGCATCACTGTTGAATTCTGCAAGACTTTGTGAGTGATGATCACTCACAGCTTTGGAAATTTCCTGCTTTAAAGTCAGTCAGATTGTACACAGCAGACAAACTTCCTCCAGAGGGCTTGCAGCCATATGACACTTACCTAGAGACCACAACTTCACATCTAAATTCACATGGAGTGAATGTTAAGATTGTCTAGGATGATCTTTTGCAAAGGTAGAGGAGAGCTACAGTGTACTTGAAGAAGACAGTCCCTTAAATGTGATCTCAATAGCAGTTCTCCATTTTCAGAGGCTTTCTATACCAACTGAACAGCAAATTAGATGCACTTGGGATGCTAAGATGCAAGAATGCGAAAGAACTATCAAGAAACATGAAAGGGGCAGAGGAAGAGGACAGCTAAGGGAAAGGTAGGAGCATACAAGTTAGGGCATGTTTATTAAGAGTCGATTTTCAAGTTAAGAACTGTTAAAAATATCACCAACGTAGAAGCTGTGAAGTTGGGGGGATCACAGTGTATTCCTAACTAATTTAGTCATTTTTGCTTCCCCAAGTAAAACAATATGCTGCCTTGTTTATAATTTAAAAATGCCAGACGGGCCTTCCTCATTCCCTACACAAATAATTTGTTGTGGGATACTCACATTAATTACCACATTACATATGCTATCACATTTTACTCCCTTATTTTCTAAAGAAAGAGTCTGTAATAATGTGCACAGGGTAGATAAGTCTTGGGGAGAGGCTTTAGAAAATGAAGATCACATCCAAAATAAAATGGGAGTCAAACTATTAATTTATTCAGAGAAGAAGTTATTATGTTTTAATATCTTCAAAAATTCTCCAATAATTGTAAAAAGTATCAAACAGAAATGTAGGCTAATTTCCAAACTTGTTATACCTGATCTCATAATCATAAAGAAGTTGTTATCTTCTCCAAGACAAACCCAATGGTATTTGGAATCTCCTGAAGCTTTTTGCATCTCCACTTAATATATGTAGTCCTCTATGACAGCTGACTGAACCATCCACGTTATACAAACACTGTCCAGCTATCTATCATTACACTGAGCCCTTTAGTTCTGCTATTTTGAAACAGTTAAAATGTGCATATGCACTCACTAACCTCCTCAACCCTAATGTCAGAAAAACAGCAGCCAAGAATGTATTTATTCCTAAACTAGATTATGCTATTCCTTTTGCACCATTCTTCAATCCACATAATGCAACCCTTCACAAAACAATAACAATAATAATTATCAGTCCCCCCTCTTTCCTCTCTGAGGAATTTTCCTTGCACATACATACTTTCTTCCAGATTAAATTAACCTCTCAATATTAAAAGTTAATAATTCTACTCCCTGAACTCATTCCTTCTTTCATGTTTTATCTAACCTTTTTTAATCATTTATTATTTATCTTTCACCTAACTCCAGTTGTTTATTATTTTATCTTTAATTATAGCTATCACAAGTATATGTTTCAAAAATCTAATAGCTACATACCTGACTGTATATATTTTTTCTTTCCATTATTTAGCATGTCTCATTCTCGGTTTACTACATTTATTACATACTCTTCATGTTTTCTTCCTTGTTTGAAGTACTGAATACATATATGGTACAATTGTAATGTAACGCAGAAATGTAATTGTTCGGATTTAAACATATCATAGAGTATTAAGCCTATGCCTAATGAACACAATTTATATGTGTAATTGTTAAAGTGAAAGTCTGGTTTTGTTTTTCAATAGCAGTAATACTTGTTGTGATGGTAAATGTTATGTGTGCTTTTTTTTGGTGAAATGATTCATTTAATAACTAGAACTCTCAAGACAGAGCTTCTGTTGACATTCTGAAATTATCTTTTATTTGAATCGCTGCCCCAGTATGATATCATGTTAGGCAAATGCTGCTAGAGCAGAGAGCTGGAAATATTGAAACATGACAGGCTTATTTCAGAGACTCAGGCTTATGTTTTTTTTTTCAGGGCTGCAACCGTGATAGGATAAAAACAATGTAAATGCATTTACATTCAGTTTTGTAGATGAATCAGTATTGCACTGGGTGTTTCATTATTTTACATGGCAGCACTTCTGAGTAGTTGCCATTAAGTTTTTGGAATGGTAAAATAGGTTGTATCTGTGTTTTGTACTGCCAATATCCTCAAGTTTGTTGCAGTTTGCTTTTAAAAACTGCATGAATGGTGCATTTTGTTTCTGTAGAAATAGCTACTCGCTTATGAATTGTTTTCAGGTGTTAAAGTTGAGATATGATTCTTGATTTATTTATTTTGTTTTTGTTTACTGGGTTTGTCTAAATGAGTTTGCTCAAAAAACCTTTTTAGCAGAGGCCCGGGGAGAAAAGTTCCAATTATGATAAACATTTTTAAACAGAGATTCATTAATAAACGTGAACAGATATTAAGTAATATTTATTAGCAATTACACATACATGTGCTAATTAGATTACATTTATATGAAATGAAGGCAACTATTACACAATAAAAGATATTTATGCATTAGGAGATGATGAAAACTGAGCATATGAAGAGGTATACTAGTGGGTTTGTTAAATAGATAATAGATTATGTACTTACATTCAAAGTAATAGAGAAGAGAGAAGAAACTTGGTAGGGCAGAAAATGCTAATATTGCAGTTAAGAGGTAGGGTAAATAGCAGGTTCATAGATAATTATATATATATATATATATATATATATATATATATATATATATATATATATATATATATAAAAACTATCATAAGGTTTATATTACAAGTACAGAGGTAGGGATGATGATGATGATGATGTTAGGTGTGTTGTGCATATCTCTCAACTGTCAAGAATATTGCAGGATGTTCCTGACCAGGTTTTCACACACATGTGGAACTTTAACAAAATACTGGTTGCATACTTCATAAGTGACTTCCACAAGCACATCACAATCTATCTTACCAATTTTCTCCCAACACTATCATCATTCCACACTATCTCTGCCACCCCCAAATAGTTTCAGGAATAAGCTTTTGTTTCCTCATAAACTGCACTACACACCTGTCCTTCAGTTTCATACATTTTCTTCAGAAACAAAAAAATTCAGTTCACATTACATGCAAAAGAATTTAAATGTGTGTGTGTGTGTGTGTGTGTGTGTGTGTGTGTGTGTGTGTGTGTGTGTGTGTGTGTGTGTGTGTGTGTGTGTGTGCACTTATGTGCGTGTAAAACAATGTGTGAGACACCGCTTCTGAGAAAATCATTACAGTCCTCATTCCTAATTTTATAACTTTCTTCCCTACATACCAAATAAAAACACTTTACCCATACAAATATGGCTGATACTGCTGTCACTCAAAACATTAACAAAAATAACAGTGCATATCTGTGAACCAACAGTTTGCCCACAAAATGAATGCAATGAAATCACCACTTTAAAAAAATATATTTATTTCATTTAGTAAAATGCAGCAAATAAATTTATTATATCCCATCAGAACTCATACTATTCATGATTTCCCAAGTGCCTTTCATTATGATATGGAGGAAGCCACAAAACTTCATTAATGTCAGCATTCACCTTATCAACATAAGGCTCACTTTGACACACTGAATTGATGGTCTTAGTGGAATCCTTTACATTACATCAAAGTTTAGGGAGCATTCTAGAGAGAAATACATGGAGGCAGAGCATTGCAGAATGAAAAATAACAGAAAAAAGAGGGAAATGATCACAAACCACAGAAGGAGGCATTACAACAATAAAAACATGAAAGTAAGATTAGTGACAAATCAGTTCAAACAAGCCTATGATGTTTTCATTTTCTATAGCTATTATTGCACCTCACTACCTTTTTGGTCAAGTCTGTGGCTGAAATAGGTCCTTAAACCATCCTAGCCACTGGTTAATTTTATTTGATTTGATTTGTTTTCCAGGGCATAACACTGATCTCTACAGACCTTTTTCACACTCAGCCCAGGAGCTGTGTCTGGTTAAGTGACTTGTTCAGAGTCACATAGGTAGACAATGAAAGCAGAGGAAATAAAATCTTGTACTTCTGGACACATGGAACAGCTCCTTAATCCTCTAAGCCAACTGCTAAGCACAACAATACTAAATAAATAAAATTAAAATAAAGCTGCACCCCTTTGAAAAAATTGTGTAAGATATCTGAAAGAAAATAGCTTTATCTTTCTGGCTGGTGTATAATTTAAATTCTGGCAACATGGAAGCACGTCCCATAAATCAATACAATGATTCATAAACTGTCAGAATTTGGTGGAGGTGAATCTTGAAAAATGGTTGAAAAAAATCATGAAAATGTTTTTGAGGATATCTTGAAATGACGATGCCATGTCCAAAGCAGATTCTGAACAATAATTAGAAATGAGAATAGAGACAAAGAGAGAGAGTGGGGAAAAAAGATAAGCGTGGAAGAAACTCTAGAAAGCATCTCCTGTTGAGAGAGATTCTGAAGAACAAAAATGAACAGTGTCTTAAACTATGTCTTAAGTTAATTTCTTAGCCTCTTGCAGACAAGTTGCAAAAGACAGACAGGGCCAGCCTTTGTTCAACTGAGGCGCTAGGCAAAAGGGCTCCACAGCACCTCCCACGCCACCAGATGCCCTCATCCTGGTCTACCTATATCACCCAGGTTACTGGAAAAGTGCCCCTGCTGGAACAGTGCCCTAGGTGGCTGCCTAGTTGGCCTATGCTTAAGGCCAGCTATGAAGACAGAATAATAATTATTCGGTTTCTGTTCTTAGGTTTAGATGGACAAAAGGCACTGGAAATGAGAATAATTGTTTAGCTTTACTACATAGGTCTACTCCTCCGATTAGCATTTTAAGTATTTTTATTTACAAACAGCAAAATATATAAATACATACCAGATTTCTTTTGACCAGCAGGTTTAGTTTCTTTCTTCACAAACTCAAAGCGCAAAGGAGAAGTAGGAAGCAAAGGTGAGCTACAAAACAAAAGTCAACTTCACATTTACTGATAATGCTGAGCACATATGCAGTGATCTGCAAACAAGAAAAGCTCATTTTGTACATAAATTCATACGAGTCCAAACAAAAATGTGCCCTTTGCTTTTGTCATTATCATGTTCCCTATTTACTTTACTAGTATATTGGGTATAGTACCATGTGGAAAACAGCAGTTCATCAAACTGTGGTATAATGGGACCAGTTCTTCAAAATATACTTTCAAAGAGAAAAGCATTACTCAAGAATATAATGGCAAACATATTTTTTTGATGGGTGGTACTGTCACACTGCGTTTACAAGAAGATGGCTCTAGCTTGCACCCACCCCATCTTACATAAATGACTTGGAGATGTCTTCAGCTTGCACAATAACAAAAATAAAGTCATTACTGTTGCTTAATTCTCATCTGCAAAAAACAAAAACAAACAAAAAAATCAGGAAATAATGCCATCACAGACATTTTTAGTCAGTATTCTTCAGATAACCACATTTTGAAGAATTCTGACTAACACAGTCACATGGATTATGATGTTTGCAGATGACATTTTGATCTGTAGTGACAGTAGGGAACAGGTTGAGAATGCCCTGGAGAGGTGGAGATATGCTCTAGAGAGGAGAGGAATGAAGGTCAGCAGGACTAAGACAGAATATGTGCGTGTGAATGAGAAGGAGGATAGAAGAATGGTGAGGATGCAGGGAGTACAGAAGGTGAAGGTGGATGAGTTTAAATACTTGGGATCAACAGTTCAGAGTAATGATGAGTGTGGGAGAGAGGTGAAGAAGAGAGTACAAGCAGGGTGGAGAAGAGTCTCAGGATTGATTTGTGACAGACGGGTACCAGTAAGAGTGAAAGGGAAGGTCTACAAGAGGGTAGTGAGACCAGCTATGTTATATGGTTTGGAGACGGAGGCATTGACAAAAAGGCAAGAGTCACTGCTGGGGGTGGCAGAGTTAAAGATGTTAAGATTTGCATTGGGTGTGACTAGGATGGACAGGATTAGGAATCAGTATATTAGAAGGTCAGCTCAGGTTGGATGGTTTGGAGACAAAGCCAGAGAACCAAGATTGCATTGGTTTAGACATAAGCTGAGGGGAAATGCTGTATATAGTGGGAAAAGGATGCTAAGGATGGAGCTGCCAGGTAAGAGGAAAAGAGGAAAGCCTATGATAAGGTTTATGGATGTGGTGAGAGAGGACATGCAGGTGGTTGGTGTGACAAAGCAAGATGCAGAGGACAGGAAGAAATGGAAACAGATGATCTGCTGTGGCAACCCTAACGGGAACAGCTGAAAGAAGAAGAAGACCGTCACATGTCCTTGAGTATTATTTGTGTACTAGTTACTTTAAGTCCAAATAATGGCATAAATAGATTAACAAAAAAAATGTTTTCCTTTATCTGTCAAAACTACTTATTGGAGAAAAATCCAGTTCTGCAAATGTGCAAAAGACAGTTGAGGAGAAATATGGCAGGAGAAGGAGGGAGTATGCTTCCTACTGCAGGACCTGAATCTCAGACTGGCATTATAGTGGCTACTTATAACATTTGTGATCCAATTTCATATAGCTCTGGTTGCAAAGAACAATTAGGACAAAGGACAAAGTACAAGCCACCTGGGTGACCATCTTGTGGGAGTATTCCCATAGTAATTATGGCCCTAAAAGAAGAAATGGGCCTAGAGGTCATGTCCAGAGTCTAATATAAGGCAAAAGTGTTCAGGGTCAATGAGGCAGAAGCCACAAAATTTCCAAAGCTGTATTATAATATATAGCTGTAGCTGAAGGGACAGCTCTGGTGTCATGTACTTTAGGCTACCCTTGCAGTTTTTCCCATATTTGACATAACAGAATCCAGTGCAGTTAGAAAGCCACTTGGATAGGCACAGTTACTATATTTACTTTTATCCCCTTTAGTGAAGAAAAAAATGTTTATCATCTTTTTTAATCTTTTCTTACAGTTTTATACCTCTTACCATAATACACAAGCTTACTGCAGTGGTTAGTGTTGCTGCCTCACAGCAAGAGGTTCTCCGGTTCGATCCTCAGCTGGGGTGCCTTCTGTGGAGAGTCTGCATGTGCTCCCTGTGGTTGCGTGGGTTTCCTCCGGGTGCTCCGGTTTCCTCCCACATCCCAAGGACATGCTGTAGGTGGATTGGACACTCTAAATTGGCCCTAGGTATGAGTGTGTGTGCCTTCTGTGGAAGGTTGGGTGCCGGGCTGGCAACTCGACACCGTAAAACTCCACTGCCAATCATGAGTGGACAGGTGATCCACTGCGGCGACCCCTAACTGGGAAAAGCCAAAAGAAGAAGAAGTTTTTAATATTTTCTTACAGTTTTATACCTCTTACCATAATACACAAGCTTACTGCGGTGGTGGTGCTACGGTAGCATTGTCGCTTCACAGTAAGACGTTATCCTGTTCGATTCTCAGTTAAAGCATCTTCTGTGTGGATACATGCGTGAATGGGTGCACCTTCATTGAAGGTTGTGCATCAGAGCTGGCAACTCGACACGTAAAAATCTACTGCCAATCATTAGCGGACCGGAGTTCCACTGTGGCGACCCCTAAATAGGAAAAGCCGAAAGACACAACAACAACAACCATAATACACACGCTGTCTGAAGGGAAGACGGCATTCTTCAGATGATAGTCTCCTTAGTTAGAGCATGTTACGAAGAAAACAATTAACTAAATAACTGTCTTAAACTAAACAACAGGTAAGGAGGAATAACAGGTAGGGCATTTAAATCAAACCTATTGAAAGAAATTAAGTACCTCGGTTAACATGGGATGTAAATTATTTTTTCAAACACAAATCATACAATAATGCCTACTTTATAGTATAAAAATGTATACACACTAATTAGACAGTGCAGAAAGCTGCATGCCCAATGTAGATCAAGTTCTAAGAATGCTAAAAAATAGATGCCATGGGACATGTAATACTAAAAACATAATACACGTGGCAAAACGTCTCATCTGCAGCGCCTTCTGTATAGGTAGAGTAAATAGAAAGTTCAAAGAGAGAATTTGTGAGCATATATCAGAGATAAGAAGGCAGCTAGACACAAATGCATTATACAGGCATATTAAACAAACATATACATCTCACAAATTTTGCTTTTTTATTTTACAAAATATACATAGGTTCATAGGTTTATACTAGGCTATCTGCCCTAAGGCATTTATAAGCCTAGCCCAAATTTTTGTGGCTTACGCCACCCCTTATATGAAAAAATACTGTGCCCATTAGTTTGTTGTGCCTCTGTCCAGCAGTGACACAGAGATGATTCCCGGGGTTAACCTACGATCTCCCATCCACAGGTCAAGATTTCTCTTGAACAGAGCCAGCGAGGTGCTCTGCCTCACATGGACTGGGATTTTATTCCACAGCATAGGGAGTCTCTGAGTGATAAATCTATCCCTCCAGCACGTCCTATTTATATCTGTGCTAAGGTTTAAGTCACTTGCTCTAGTGGTTTTGGTGGATTTGGATTTTTTGAGGTGGAACATGTCTATTAATTCCAAGTTGGACATGGCCTTGTATGTCAGGCACATGTCACCTCTGAGCAGACGGTATGTGACTGAATAGAGCTGGAGTTTCTTCAATCTGGCAGCATATGACAGATTTTGGAGTCCCTTTATCCTTTTGGTGAGGAACTTTTGGGGTCTCTCCAATTGCTGCAGATGTCGGGTGAGATACATCCCGAATGGGGCATTGTACTCGATCATTGGTCTGATAAGTGAAGAGTACAGGGGAACAATGACCTCACTAGATCTGGATGTGAATCCCTTCATGATCAGGTGGGCAATGGAGAAGGTCTTTCTAACCACTTTAGCAACGTGAGTGTCAAAAGAAAGGCCACTGACAACCTGGGTCCCGAGGTCCCTGATAACCTCTTCTGTGCTTAGTGGATTGCCACCTATATGGTAGCTTGGGGTTACCTTGTTTTTCCCAAAGGGTATGACTATACATTTTTTGGTGTTTAACTTCAGGCCATGGCTCTGGCACCAGCTATCTGTTTCCGTGAGTCCCTTCTGAAGGATATCCATGTCTGATGCACTTTCCACTATGGCGCCCAGTTTGCAGTCGTCTGCAAACCTTGTTAGCCAAAGTCCTCCCATGTTGGCCTGTACTTCTGAGAAGTAGATGCCGAACAATAGGGGGCCAAGGACCGAGCCCTGTGGGACACCACTTGTGACCGGCTTGGAGTCTGACATAGCACCAGCAACTCTAACCCTGTGGGTTCTGTCCTTAAGCCAGTTTGCAACCCATCTTGTGACATATGGGTTTACATTTAAGCTGGTAAGTTTTTCTACAATACCCGAGTGGGGTATTGTGTCAAGCCTTTGCAAGGTCAAGGAAGGCTGTATGGACTGCCTTTCCTCATCAATGGCCTTGGTGACTGTTTCAAGAAGTCGACCAAGTTCAAAAGGCATGATCTTCCCTTGACGAGCCCAAACTGGGTCGGGTCCAATGTCTGCAAGTCCCCTATATCTTTGTTTATGAGCTCCATTATGATCCTCTCCATAGCTTTGCAGACTAGACTTGTTAAGCTTATGGGGCGGTAATTACCAGGGTCCTTAGAGGCACCGCCTTTGTGGAGTGGGACCACAGTTGCCGTACGCCACTCCTTGGGCACGTATCCTGTGGTAAGGCTGAGATTAAACAGCTGCCTTATGTGCGGGTTTAATTCCTCATTTAGCTCGTGTAGCACACAGCCGGGGATACCATCCGGTCCCATTGATGCTGAGTTTTTAGCTTTAGAGAGAGCAGCTTTCACCTGCGCATTTGAGATGTCTGGGAGGCTACACTCCGCTGGGATAGTTATCTCTCCTTTAGGGGAGGGGGGTGAAGTTTGCACTGAACCTGTCTGCCAGTATGTTGGCAATGTCTGTGGGTTCAGTGATCTTTGTATCATTTTGGACTAATTCTGAGCATATCTGGGAGTTTCCACCCAGGTTCCTAACATAGCTGAAAAAGGCCTTATGATTGTCCTTTGAATCCATGGCAATTTTCTCTCAAAATTGGCCTTAGTTGATTTTATGAGTGCTCGTAGTTTTTACTAATAATGATCAGGGGTGACTTCCCTTTTATGGATTTTGTTCTATCATGTAATAGCTTTCTCCTCTTATTGTAAAGTTTGTTAATGGCTGGGGTCCACCAGACTGGACGTTTGCCCTTTGTGGAAAGAGTCTTGGTTTTATTTGGGATTGCCTGATCCATGCAGTCCTGGAGGTGTTCATAGAAGGCATTTGTAAGGGCTTCCGCAGCTTGGGTTGTGGTTTCCACTGGCTCAGGGGCCTTGAAGGATACCACACCAGTCTTGAGTAGTGTGAAGTTTGCTTTAGAGAAGTTCTTCACTGTGGTCTTTTTTGTTTGGGGGGGGGGGCAGGATGTGGATTTCCAGTGAGATTAGTTTATGATCAGATCTCACCAATGAGGGATATACTTCCGGTGTGGAGCATTTTGTCCCCATGTTTGTGATAATGAGATCTAGTATATTTTCTCCTCTCGTGGGAACAGTGACTAGCTGTTCCATGGCATTTGAATTTATGAACTCCAGGAACTGTTGGGCTAGAAAGTTGGGGCTAGAGTAATGTTCCCAGTCTATATTCGGGTAGTTGAAGTCACCCAATATGATGGTGTTTGGAGATACATTTATACCCTCCAGTGTCTTCAGAAAGGCTGTGTGGGGTTCCTGAAAGGTTACATGAAAGGTTAAGAGGTGGTGACTTGAAGAATCACACAGAAATTATTAAAAATAAGTGGATAATGTGTTTTAAAGCACACTGTCCACCTGGTCTCAATGAAAGTGTGACAATAAAGCCAGTTCTGAAAGATAAACAAAATAAAATTAAATAATTTTGATATACAGATAGATATAAAAGTTTTTAAAAGCTTTAATATATTTTTTTATTTATGTTATATACAGCTATTTCTATTTTTTACATTCTTAGGATGTGTATTTATTCATGTATTAGCCTTTTTGGGTGCTACTTATTTAAAGATGAAGTCACATGACCCTTTTTTGTGTATTTAAATCATATGTTTTAAATCAGGTGACTATTTGCCTGAAGAAGCCTATATTGGTGAAAGCCTACTACTAGCAAGCCTTAATAACTTTTCTGTTGTTTAAGTATCAAGTGGCGTGGTGCCGGTTTACTTTACATTTTGTTTTACTTTATCTGATTTCTTAGTACACCGGCTTTATCTACACAGTGGAAATTAAATAAGGGGCCCAGAAATTCACGGATATAATTGGTATGGTAGTTAAGAAAAGCTGTCTCTGTTTGCAGATGACATTATTTTATACCTGACAAAACCAGAAAGGGACATGACAGTGCTGTGGAATATATTGAGACAGTCTCATATCTTTTTGGGATACAAAATTAATGAAGCTAAAACAAAGGCAATAGTGGTAAACTATGTGCCTACATATGAATCGGTTTAGCAATATCCATATTTACGGGAACATGATAAAATGAAATATTTAGGAGTATGGATTAAAAAGGATATGTGAAAAGAGGCTAAACAAAATATAATACAAAAACTGAGAAAATGGAAGCTCTGTTATATGGATATTGATAATAAGCTACAAGCAATTAAAATGTTTTTAGCCCCTTTAATCTTATACATAGGTCAAGCATATTTTTATCAGCCACAGGAAAAGTTGTGGATAGCAATTAATAAAGAACTAAAGGATTTTATCTGGGGGGGGGGGTGGCAAGAGTCAAGTGGGATAAGCTTATTCTTCCAACAGAACATGGTGAATTGGGATTACCTGATTTGAAGGGGTATTTCCGAGCAACATAGTTAAGGCTCCTTCCCAAAACCAGGGCAATTAAGTAAATTAAAGTAACAGGAACACGATCACTGCCTCAAAACACCAGCAACCAAACCAAGCCTTGGAAGAAATTCCTTTATTTCACCGACTAAGCGCTTTCACCAAACAATTGGCTTCATCAGAGTCAGTGTGTTACAAAAAGCTTACACATTTTATACTTTTCAATCATGATGACATCACCTCATAATTCAATAAACTGTTCCAATTAATTAATTACTCCCCACAACGGTTTCTAAAACAGTTTCTAAAACAATTTCTGAAAAGTTCAAAACATTCATTGTCACTCCTTAAACAATTTTATACATCTTTAAAATATAATATAATAAAAAATACTTCAATACATATAATAAACAATTTGACTAAACCATTTGACTAAAAAACTTTTTTATATACAAATATATTTGAAATTGAACCTTAATGTTAGTGTAACTAAACACTATTAAAATGTTTTATATTATAATTTGTTTATATAATTTGAAACTGAACTTGGAGATTTATTTCCATGACAATCACAACACTCACATCAATGTTGAAAATTCTAGCTGTAAGGTTCTTACAAGGAGAAGTACCTTTATTCCCCCACCATTTAATGAAGTGACAGCCCTTGAAAAATTGTTAGACTTTGAATTTAGGAAGATATGTAGTGCTAGGCACATTTGTGTCGACAATTTAACTACACAAGAAAGGTTGTTGTTAAAAGAATTAAAGAACTCTGGTAACATTAGGTGTATGAAACCAGACAAGGGCGGGGGAATGGTTTTGATGAACAAGTTTGATTATATGGCATCCATGATGTCTATCTTGGAAGATCAAGAAACATACAAGAGGGTATCTTTAAATGAAATTAATATTGCTTACAAAAAGATTGAATTATACTTGTGGGATGCCCTTTTTCAAGGTATGATTTTCAATCATCATGATTGAAAAGTATAAAATGTGTAAGCTTTTTGTAACACACTGACTCTGATGAAGCCAATTGTTTGGTGAAAGCGCTTAGTCGGTGAAATAAAGGAATTTCTTCCAAGGCTTGGTTTGGTTGCTGGTGTTTTGAGGCAGTGATCGTGTTCCTGTTACTTTAATAGTTAAGGCTCCTATAGGTTCATAGGTTTATACTGGGCTATCTGCCCTAAGGCATTTATAAGCCTAGCCCAGAGTTTTTGTGGCTTACACCACCCCTTATGTTAAAAAATACTGTGCCCATTAGTTTGTTGTGCCTCTGTCCAGCAGTGACACAGAGATGATTCCCGGGGTAAACCTACGATCTCCCATCCACCGGTCCAGATTTCTCTTGAACAGAGACAGCGAGGCGCTCTGCCTCACATGGACCGGGATTTTATTCCACAACATAGGGAGTCTCTGGGTGACAAATCTATCCCTCCAGCATGTCCTATTTATATCCGTGCTAAGGTTAAAGTCGCTTGCTCTAGTGGATCTGGTAGATTTGGATTTTTTGAGGTGGAGCATGTCCATTAATTCCGGGTTGGACATGGCCTTGTATGTCAGGCACAGGTCACCTCTGAGCAGACGGTATGCGACTGAATAGAGCTGGATTTTGTTCAGTCTGGCAGCATATGACAGATTTTGGAGTCCCTTTATCCTTTTGGTGAGGAACTTTTGGGGTCTCTCCAATTGCTGCAGGTGTCGGGTGAGATACATCCCAAATGGGGCAATGTACTCGATCATTGGTCTGATAAGTGAAGAGTACAGGGGAACAATGACCTCACTTGATCTGGATGTGAATCCCTTCATGATCAGGTGGGCAATGTAGAAGGTTTTTCTAACCACTTTAGCAATGTGAGTGTCAAAAGAAAGGCCACTGTCAACCTGGGTCCCCAGGTCCCTGATAACCTCTTCTGTGCTTAGTGGATTGCCACCTATATGGTAGCTTGGGGTTACCTTGTTTTTCCCGAAGGGTATGACTATACATTTTTGGCATTTAACTTCAGGCCATGGCTCTGGCACCAGCTATCAGTTTCCGTGAGACCCCTCTGAAGGATATCTGTGTCCGATGTACTTTCCACTATGGATCCCAGTTTGCAGTCATCTGCAAACTTTGTCAGCCATAGTCCTCCTATGTTAGCCTGTACTTCTGAGAAGTAAATGCCGAACAACAGGGGGCCAAGGACTGAGCCCTGTGGGACACCACTTGTGACCGGCTTGGAGTCTGACATGGCGCCAGCTACTCTAACCCTGTGGGTTCTGTCCTTTAGCCAGTTTGCAACCCATCTTGTGACATATGGGTTTACATTTAAGCTGGTAAGTTTCTCTATAATACCCGAGTGGGGTACTGTGTCGAAAGCTTTTGCAAGGTCAAGGTAGGCTGTATGGACTGCCTTTCCCTCATCAATGGCCTTGGTGACTGTTTCGAAGAAGTCGACCAAGTTCAAAAGGCATGATCTGCCCTTGACAAAGCCAAACTGGGTCGGGTCCAATGTCTGCAAGTCCCCTATGTCTTTGTTTACGAGTTCCATTATGATCCTCTCCATAGCTTTGCAGACCAGGCTTGTTAAGCTTATGGGGCGGTAATTACCAGGGTCCGTAGAGGCACCGCCTTTGTGGAGTGGGACCACAGTTGCCGTACGCCACTCTTTGGGCACGTATCCTGTGGTAAGGCTAAGATTAAACAGCTGCCTTATGTGCGGGTTTAGTTCCTCATTGAGTTCGTGTAGCACACAGCCGGGGACACCATCCGGTCTCATTGATGCTGTGTTTTTAGCTTTAGAGAGAGCAGCTTTCACCTGCGCATTGGAGATGTCTGGGAGGCTGCACTCCGCTGGGATAGTTATCTCTCCTTCTGGGGGGGAGAGGGGGGTGAAGTTTGCACTGAACCTGTCTGCCTGTATGTTGGCAATGTCTGTGGGTTCAGTGATTTTTGTATCATTTTGGACTAATTCTGAGCATATCTGGGAGTTTCCACCCAGGTTTCTAACATAGCTGAAGAAGGCCTTATGATTGTCTTTTGAATCTATGGCAATTTTTCTCTCAAAGTTGGCCTTGGATGATTTTATGAGTGCTCGTATTTTTTTACTAATAATGATCAAAGGTGTCTTCTCTTTTATGGATTTTGCTCTATCATGTAACAGCTTTCTTCTCTTATTGTAAAGTTTGGTTATGGCTGGGGTCCACCAGACTGGACATTTGCCCTTGGTGGAAAGAGTCTTGGTTTTATTAGGGATTGCCTGATCCATGCAGTCCTGGAGGTGTTCGTAGAAGGCATTTGTAAGGGCTTCCGCAGCTTGGGTTGTGGTTTCCACTGGCTCGGGGGCCTTGAAGGATACCACACCAGTCTTGAGTAGTGTGAAGTTTGCTTTAGAGAAGTTCTTCACTGTGGTCTTTTTTGTTTGGGGTGGGGGCGGGATGTGGATATCCAGTGAGATTAGTTTATGATCTGATCTCACCAATGAAGGATGTACTTCAGTGTGGAGCATTTTGTCCCCATGTTTGTGATGATGAGATCTAGTATATTTTCTCCTCTTGTGGGAACGGTGACTAGTTGTTCCATGGCATTTGAATTTATGAACTCCAGGAACCTTTGGGCTAGAAAGTTTGGGCTTGAGTAATGTTCCCAGACTATATTCGGGTAGTTGAAGTCACCCAATATAATGGTGTTTGGAGATACATTTATACCCTCCAGTGTCTTCAGGAAGGCTGTGTGGGGTTCCTGAGTTTGAGAGGGTGGCCTGTAGCATGCTACAAATTGCAGAGCAGTTTTGCCTATGGTTAATTGCACCTGGATGGTTTCCAATGCTTCGTGCATTGCCACCAACCTGGAGGTGTGGGTATCCTTGATGAATATGGATACACCCCCTCCCTTTGTGGTGTGGTCCGGGTTTTGGGGCCGGAATGCATGATATGAGGTAAAACCTGATAGTGCCGGGGTGCTCTCAGGAGCCTTGAACCAGGTTTCAGTCACAGCACAGACATCGATGTTCTCCATACTGAGAAGGACCTCGAGTGCGTGCATTTTGAGATTTAGACTTCTGGCATTGAGCAGCATTACCCTTAGTTTCTTCCCATTTTTATTTTCTAGGGTGGTAGGTTTAGAATTTGAGCCTTGCCTAAAAAAGGCACTATGGGGGTGGCAAGAGCCTTAGCCAATATCCAGAATCCCAGGGGTGACAGGTGCAAGCCGTCCCTTGCGAAGCAGCGTGGCTTGTCAAGCATGTCATCCCAGGCAGACAGACACTGGATCCCCTTTGAATGACACCAGAAATTAAGCCAATTGTTAAAGCTGATCATCTTGCCTCTATGTTATGGCATCATTCTTGGTGAAGGAAGGATGCTGCTCAGGGTCAGGGTCATACCTGCCTGGGCTACATAATCAGAGAGCTCCTCTATGTCTCTTTTCATGTAGTCCAGGGAGGTACGTCTCAGGTTGTTCACACCAGCATGGACAATGACTGTGTCATATTTATACTTGCTGTGGAGTGACCCGAGTGCTTGTGTTATGTGGCGGATTCTAGCGCCCGATAGGCAGCTTACTGTGACCCTCTCCTTGTTCAGCCTGGTGAGTGGAACTTCAGTGTGTCTGACTATGGAGTCACCTATGACAAGTATGTTTGGTGTTGTATTTGGCCTTAAGGGCTGTGACTGCTTTGCACACTGATTTTGTGTTTTATGTGTTGCCTGTGTTGTGTCATGAGGTGGCGGTTGCTTGGGTGTCTGCTTTGGAGGCCTCTGCTGTTTAGGTAAATTTTTGCTCAGAGCCTCCGAGTATGTCTTTGTGTGTTTATGTGTTTAATTCATTGTTGTGATAGCTTTATGTGAGACTGGTTTTGTGGTGTGTGTAGTTGCCTTCTCCTCCTGTCTGGTCTTGCCAGTCCTGAGTTGAGAGAGCTCAGCCTCCAGTTTGGCTAAATAGCTGCATCTCTCGCAAGTATTTGTGTTATGTGGGAGGAAGAGAGGGTTGTCTGTGGACATGAGGCAATTGTAACATTGCCTCAATATTCCCAGATTCACCAACTGGACAGGAGAGGACGCCAGCATCTGGCCCTTCAACATGCTAGAGAAATTAAGAAGTTCGGGGTGTAACTGAATGAGAGGACTTAGTAAGGAAGTGGGTACTCCTGGGGGGGGTTCGCTAATGAGGGACTTTGTATAATACAGAAGTGCTAAGCCTGAAAAGAAGATGCTTTTAAGACAAGTGCTGAGCTTTTTTTTTTTTTTTTTTTTTGGAGAAAAAAAAAAAGCTTTTAGGAACAAGTGCTGCGCTTTTTAGTTAAGGGATATACTGTTTAGATTACTAGTAGAGCAGTTCTAAGGGAAAAAATGAAGAACAGACTTTATGGAGCCAGAAAAAGTTTAACCTTGTTAAACCGGCGCTGCCCGATGCTGCTCTAGTGGCAACTCCGCGCTAAAGCGTGCTTGATAGCAGGGGCTGGAAAGAGCCAGGAATTGACCCAATACGGCCAATAAAACTACAGTTTTAAGTCAGTAACCACTCCCACGGGGCAGGGAGCTGCTCAATGTTTTTCACTGCCACTGATCAACAGAGAGACTTTCCTTTAGCCCAAGCAAAAATGGCCTCACAGAAACTTACAAACAGTTCAGGAACAGCAAGCCTGTAACTGAACTTTTTTAAATCTCAGAAAAGTTGGAAAAAGCAAGATTTTTTTGTTTTGTTGGTTTTTTTTTCAGAGATAGCAGAGTTTCACAAGTAATATCAAGTTATAACAGTGCAGTAAATGACCCCACACAAGAGTGCTAGGTCAAAGACAGAAAATATGCAAGTTTTGAGAAAAAACGATTTTAAAATTAAGTGCAAACAGGAAATTCAGTAAACAGCTTTTGGTTGTGCTCTAAATACAGCTACTAATGCAGAAATCAAGTTTAACAAGCCAGAAAATGCTCAAACTAGGCAACTATGCAGAAAAACTTAGCAAATAAACAGAGAAAAAATACTTAAAATCTCAAAAGTGGCTCCCTTCTTCTCTCAGCGTTTTCTCCTCTTGGTGGGTGCTTCACCAACAGCCAACAAGCCTGAAAAGACGCCAAACCCACGAGGCAACTAGGTTTTAAGAGAGGAAGATGAAGGAGTTTTGGAAATGACCCCTACTGGTCAATAAAACTACAGTTTCAAGTCAGTAACCACTCCCACGGAGGGCAGGGGAGCTGCTCAATGTTTTTCACTGCCACTGATCAACAGAGAGACTTTCCTTTAGCCCAAGCAAAAATGGCCTCACAGAAACTTACAAACAGTTCAGGAACAGCAAGCCTGTAACTGAACTTTTTTAAATCTCAGAAAAGTGGGAAAAAAGCAAGATTTTTGTTTTGTTTTTTCAGAGATAGCAGAGGTTCACAAGTAATATCAAGTTATAACAGTGCAGTAAATGACCCCACACAAGAGTGCTAGGTCAAAGACAGAAAATATGCAAGTTTTGAGAAAAACGATTTTAAAATTAAGTGCAAACAGGAAATTCAGTAAACAGCTTTTGGTTGTGCTCTAAATACAGCTACTAATGCAGAAATCAAGTTTAACAAGCCAGAAAATGCTCAAACTAGGCAACTATGCAGAAAAACTTAACAAATAAACAGAGAAAAAATACTTAAAATCTCAAAAGTGGCTCCCTTCTTCTCTCAGCGTTTTCTCCTCTTGGTGGGTGCTTCACCAACAGCCAACAAGCCTGAAACACACACAAGCAGTAAACTATAATTAAAGGTGGAAAGAGATGATGATGAAATGGGGGGGGGGCCTCAAGAAACAAGAAGAGTCTGGGATTTTGGATGCAGACCTTTAAGGAGAATAACAATAATCATACAGATTATTATAGTCATAAAGCAGCAGAAAGTATACTAAGAACTAAGCCAACATGGAAATGGAGAAAGGAAATTCTGCCGATAGGGATGACTGCAATTAGGGATACAAACAACAGGCAAGGGGGGGCTGGAATTTATTGGAGAAAACTTGCAAAATAACCAAGGTATTGGGAGCAAATAACTAGAGAGGAAAAGGTAACAGAATGGGAAGACGCCAAGAACTTATTTGGACTGCAGGTTAGATTGCCTTCCCTATCAAGGCTTGATATCAGAGTACAGGCAAAGAGAAAGAAATAGGGGGCCCTAAATGGAATACCAGCACTGGTAGAGTTTTTGGTAGAATCTAGAACAGAAGTTGCCGTTAAGAAAGGAATACTTAGTAGAGCATATAAAATATTGCATAATAACTATACGAATCAATCAGAGAAGGTTTGGGAGGAGAGATTAGATAAGCAATTCACAAAGAAACAATGGGGGGATATATGTTTGTCTCCCAAATATGCAACAAAGTATAGAAGATTTAGGATCTTTGCTTGGAAGTGTTTTACATAGGTATTTTTCTACAGTAGCCTCCAAATAATTTTTCCACAGGTAGCCAGCAAATGTTAGAGGTGACTGGGAACATATTGTCTGGGAGTGCAATGAGTTGGAAGACTTTAAAGATTCCCTGCAGACTGTTGTGTCAGAGATACTGGTTGAGCAAACTGGTGTAACTAAGGAAATTATTTTTTCTGAGCTATGATACAGAATTGGAATTGCCTAGACATAATAAGGGCTTGCTGAGTCTAATTACTAGAAAATGGAAATCAAAGTCTAAACCAACTTTATTTGATGTAGCGAGCATAGTAACATAGATAAAACAACTGAAATTGGGATCTTTAGAAAAGGGTAGGAGCAAATTACATATGAAAAAATGGGATTATGGGATAGATACATGCAGAGGAGGAGCGAAATTTAAAAGCAGTCAGGAATTGAATGAGCTATATAATGGCTGACTGACAATGATTGGATATATTACAAGTGACGTATAATGTCTGCAGCTACAGCTGTGTTGGCTTGATTTGTAATGTCTAATGTTTGCAATTGAGATTGTCTCGGTATGGTTTATCTTCATTTATATAAATGTAAGATTGCCTATGTCAAACTTGCTTAAAAAAAAAAAAGAAGATTATACTGTGAAGGCATCCCCCTTAAACTGTTAAAGTTTCAGTTTTATCCTCCCACCCACTAACCACATACTGCAATACCTACAATATCAAGACGCTTCTATCTGCCTTACTTTTGACATCTGCAATATCTGTGGCAAGACTGCTTAGATCACTGGTGAACCTATGAACTTCTTGGGAATCAGCTTGGGGTTATCACTTCTATTTTGCCTCCGATGAAAGAGTTACCTCTGGGACAGTATTTCGCAAATTTCATAGAGTCAAATGATCACTAGAAAGACTGAAAATTGATACTTAGCAGCCAGCTTGGGATTAGTGCTACTGTTTTACTTCAGGTAAGAGAAGGTATACAGGGACATTCATTCCTGGCTGCTTCTAATTGGGAAGTGTGTATGGCACTTCTCTGATTGATATGGTTGCCATTTTGGAGGAAATCTCATCAGTTTTAATTTTGAACCGTTTTGCAGCTTGCCCTTCTGTTGTGCTGAGCTGCTGTACATACTGCATAGCTATCTACCAGAAGAAAGTTCCAACAAGCCTACAGACCTCTGCAACATCTGGGACTTCAATTATGGTCATTATTATTATACAGCTTGGCTTTCTGCTGTGTTGGGCTGCTGTTTGTGCTATCTAGGATATCCACAAGGAGAATGCTACAGCATGCCAACAACCTCCCTGTAACATCTGAGGCAAGACTGCTGATCACTAGAAAGCCTGTGTCCTGTTTTTCAGGAATCAGCTTGGGATTAGTATTACTGTTTTGTTTCTGCTGGTAGAAAGGGCAATGTGACACTGATTCCTAGCTGCATGTAGCTGCAGAGAAACCAGCACAAGTTTTAGCCAGGAAGTAGCAAACAGGCAAATCACCATTATTCATCATTCTTGGCAAATATAATTCTGTGTTTTTCACTCAGTACTGCTAAATTAGCTACTATCTAAACTAACTACCGTCCTTTATACTTACTTCATCCATCAATCTTTAGGGTCTACTATAGTAGTCTCCATCCAGCCCCTGAGTACTACAGACTGCTCTAGTCTTCCACCCTCAAGCAACATGGCTCAGCAGTCTGTTCTCACCTCATGTATGACCTGTCTGAACACATTAGGTGTTCTAAAGCAGTGTAAAAACAGCCTTATACATACTGACTGTTCTATCAACTGACAGTAGAAGCCTGTGAGAGATTTAACTATTTATAAATCATGGAGGCAGACCTCTTGCATCAGCCCAACTATCAGTAAGCATTATACTTTCACAACATCACATCAATCACCACACGCCACTAGGCTCATAATGTATGCTGAGGCTATAATGATTAAAAGATGTTAGCCTCCAGCAAACAAGGAAACACGTTCTCCTTCTCCACTCACACATACTGCAAAATCACAGAGTTCATCCAAGAATCACAAAGGAAGCAAGCCTAAGCCTATAAGGCTCACTGCATGAGATGTGTTAGTCACCAGACTGGACAAAAATGGGGTGACTGTAAGCTGCTTGTCCAGAGTCAGGATCCATGATATCACAAGGGTCCTAAGGTCCCTTAAAATCAGACAGATATGACTATGACCTAGTGGTGTTCCATGTGGGAGTGAATGCCATGATACACCCAGAGGGACATGCAGAGTGACATGATGGAATTTACTATACATATGTTAGAGGAAGTAAAGATAGTAGTTTTGAGTAGTAACTTGCCTTCAACAAGAATGATGCATGGATACCAAGATAAGATAACTACCTTTAATAACTGGCTAGGTTGTTGATCTCATTCTAAGGGGGAATCCAGTATGTACTGACCTGAATGAGATGGTAGGTATCACCAAGTATGATTTACATTTATAATACCAGGGCTTTCACATACTGGCGTAAGCCTTTGCGCTTCTTCAAATGATCTAATCTTTAGACAAAGCCCTACTAATGTGCACTCCCACACACAAACTCAGAATCAGGTTTGAACAATGTCATGGTGACACTACTCAATGCAAGGAGCCTAAATGGAAAGATATCAGAAACATGAGTTCCTCCTGCAACTTGAACACATTCATATATGTGTATTTTCAGTGCAATGACAGCAGTCCTTCTATACCAGGGTTTAGCACCTATCATAGATTCATGGTCCTGAATAACTGTGGGAGATTATCTATATATGTCACAAGTACCATCACCTCACATCAAATTATTGACAACTCTAAATAACTTGGATTTCCTGGAGATCAAAATCACCCTTAACAAATACAACTACTATGTCATTGCTAGCTACAGATTCCCATCAATGCCTACAGAAGATCAAAAAACCTGAATACCATTGACAGGTTAAATATCAAACCAAATACCTTCTTGCTAGGGGACACCAACCAAGCAGTGACTGGCACACTAACATCTAAAAATGGGGATCTACTTCTAAATTTTGAACTTTCACAAATACGAATTTCTTATGCTCAAGACCATAAGATCAAACTTGTGAAAGTTCGAACCAATTTGTGGAATGGCATATTTATGATTTTCCTCACTGGAGTGCAATCCCAGAGTTGGTATATTTAATTAGCAGGGGGTGTAGGGGCCTGCAAAAATGCAAAAAAATTTTTTTTTGTTTTCATTTATTTATTTTTTTTAATTTAAATTTTGAACATTCACAAGTTCAATCTTATGGTCTCGACCATAAGAAATTCGAACTTATGAAAGTTCGAAATTTAGAAGTAGACCCAAAAATGGACATGCACAGCATTTCCTAGACTTTGTTAATACCGGTTCACTGGGACAAATTGAAAAACTGCCCATTTGAGACTCTAATTTCTTCGATATGAACCTTAGCAACCTAGTCCCCACCTGTAATCAACCCTGCGTCTCCTTATCCCTGAATAAATCTGATCATGCATTACTCATTTTCTCTGTCAGACCTTGCGGTACTACACCACCACCAAATGAGACCATCTTAAGGATGTCTCCATGGCAAACCAACATCAATTTCTAGAAGACCTATGTAAAATCCCCAACAATCTCAGTCCAGTTTGACATACTAGGAGGGGTGCTGCATTCACCTTTTATCAGTACCTAAATAGCTGCATAGGAGAACCAGTACCTGTCTGCCCTAAATATAATGGCAAATTCAAAATAAACCTGTCTAGTAGAAGTCTCTTATTAATAAATTACATAAAAATGAAAAGTTCTGAAAAATCCCCATCCTCCTACCTCAAGACCACAATGATAAATGCTAGCAAGGAACTTAAGAGCACTACTGGAAATGTAAAGTGGAGTAGGAGCTTAAGGTCGATATACTTATCAATGTAAACTGTAAGACTTTATTCATTTATGTCAGCAAATCAGTGAATACTGTCCAACAACACACTGAGCTTATTCATGATGATGTCATACATTTCTTTCAAACACATTTAGTGCCAGCTTTACCTCACCTAGTCACATTTTTACATCCACTATCCCTGAAAATTTAATTTCCCACAACTGTCAGAATCCCTGTCAAAGACTAAAAACAAGACATTCATGGGAACAGACAACATGCCAGGCTGCATTGTTATTAGTGTAACGTATGGGCTATATCAGCCTATATGATGTGTGGAAAACATACACTATGACTTTCCTGCATAAGGATGACCCCTATATAGATTCACCTTATTACAGGCCCATTAATCTCACCAGCCTTATATGCAAAGCTATGGAACATATCATAGCAGGACTCGTTTATGCAGACACAGGCAACTTAACTGATCCATACCCAATCAGGTTGGTTCTGTGAAGGAGAGGTCCAATTTCCTGAACCTAGGTCTCCATGCATGTAAAATAAACTCTTTTTTGGCCTACCTTCTTTTGCTGCGTGATTCTTCCAGTATATGTTAAGAGTATTAAAAATCTTTTGACATTTCTGGCGCCCAAGAACGTGGGGCCACCTCTTCACGGTACGAATCACATAAGAGGGACTGAAAAACCTGTACAGGAAGGGGAGAACGAATCTCGGGCTCCCTTGAATGGAAAGACCTCCGACGAAGAAGTCGTAAGTAGAGGCCAGTCACTCTTAGATTCGATCCGTGGGACGGTGACGAACGAGGGCGGAAGATCCGCAGTAAGGTAAGCTTTTTATTTGTAAAAGTTTTTTTATTTAAAAGGGACTAGTCATAAAGGAATTTCTTTTGTTTAAAATTTTACAAAAGACCGGTAGAGATCTCAGGAAAAGGAAACAGTTTTTCTTTTAAATAAGAAAAATGGGAACAGGAAGCAGTTGTTGTGTTAGGAAGGGCTGCTTAAATAAAAGGACTGAGGATGAGGAATATATGTTTAAATTACACCCGAAAAACTTGAAATATATAAAAAAATGGAAGAAAGACTATGGGTTTAGTGGTACCTTGAATAAATCAGAATGTCAAAATCTAGTGAGAGACCTGCGCAGGGACACAGGAGGTAAGGTTAAGAAACAAAAAAGGGTAGGATTTCCTCAAGCACAGAAATGGTTAGAAGAAGCTAATAAGAGACATAGGGAACAACTTTCAAATAAGGGAGATGGTGGCTCGAGTGCAAAAGATGCATTTTTTGTCCGAAAAGAGGATGACGAGATCTGTTGCCTGTCGTAGACCGACAGCCCCGCCCTTGTATCCCGAAGTTAGAAAAGACATGGTTAGTCCACCCAAGTATCAGGAAAATGACACAGAGAATCAGGATAAAACTGTACCCCCTGTAGTACTGACAAAACAAGTAGGTGAAACCCTGGAACTCCGAAACCGTAATATAGATAAATCAGAATGGACGCGTAAGGAAGCTGAAATGCAAGAAGATGAATTAAATATAGTATCTACAGACTCATATCCCCTTATAGAAGTAGCAAATCCACAGGCAGGAACACCGGTCAAGGTCCCACTATTTTAGTTTACCGACCTTGGACACGGAAGACATCCGAAAGCTGTGGAGGGCATACCACACCCAAAATTAGACATGACCAAGTTTTGTGAAAATATCGAGGCATGATAGAAAGTTACAAGCTAAATGCCGAGAGCTGGAGCAAGTAGTTCGACAAATTTTGGGTCCCGACTGGCACCTGGTCTGTGGGGACTGGGACCCCATAACCAGGGAAGATGATACACCACTTGCCTACAATTCAGACTCCTACCAAAAGCAGGTTAAGGATTTACTAGACCGTATTATGGAAAATGGAAGCCTAGGGCAGACTGGACCTGTATCAATAGATGTGTGCAAGAAGACGATGAAAAGTAGATAACTACTTGCACAGACTTACCCAGTGTTTTGATAACCATAGTGGAATAAGCAAACCACCCAATCAAAAAGATGATTCACCTTATGAACAACAGTTAAAAAATGCCTTTTAAAAGGATGTAGGACTGCAATCAGTAACTTCATTCACAAACCTCTGATAGACCATCGGACCGCACCCCTGCAACCCTTACTGGAGTATGCAAGACATGCAGAGAAATATTTAGAAGAAAGGAAAAGGAAACAAGCTCAAACCTTTACGGTGGGTGAAGATGGGACACTTATGCTACTGCAAGGTCCGACTAACAGGGGTAGAGGAAGGGGCAGAGGCAGGGGCAGAGGAAGAGGGAATGTGGGACATTCCGAAGACTATGAAGGCAGACAGAAAAGAGGAGAATGTTTCAAATGTGGCAGAAAGGGACATTTTGCCAGGGATTGCCGGTCTTCTGAAAGAACTAAAACCACCCCGGATCACGAGTCAGCATGACTATATGATGGTGGTGGAGGTGAATCAGACCCGGACAAAAAAGCTGAGGGGCCAGACTCGATAAGGCGGAGTGAAGAGGAAGCTTTGAGGACGAAGCGAAGAGGGTAAGGGAGAATGCGAGGATGGGAGAATGAAATGACTGATTTTTCAGACAAAGGTGAATATCAGGTTGTTAATTTAACAGCTTGCTGTAACTATGCAGCTAGAGGCACAACCGATTATCACACTTCAAGTGGAAGGGAAGGATGTAGAATTTTGTGTGATTCAGGGGCCTCCAGGACCCTGCTAAAACCTCTGCAGTGCCATCTGATGTAACTTCTGATGACTATGTATTAGTCAAGGCAGCCAATGGCCGCATTTATAAAGAACCACTATCTAAACCCTTATGGTTTACGGACCCTGAAACTAACCAAACTATCAGATTTCGAGTCATTATTTCCAAAATTTGCCCTGTAAACTTATTAGGGAGAGATTTGATGCATGTGTTTGGCATAGCAGCTGTGCCGACTGCATCAGGGATTCTAGCCAAAGCAGTAGAAATTCAAGATGTTATGTTGCAGGTGGGGCAGGGTGATTTACACTACTGGTACAGTAATGATCTTGTCGAAACTGGACCACAAAATGTAGTTAATGAGCTAACTAATTTAGCCTTAAGCAAATATGGCACACAACCGCCAGTGGTAGCTAAACAACTACATTGTACAATGTACTACAGAAAGCATGTAGGACCAGACGACAAATATGAAGAGCAATTCTTTAAACACAAGGTCACAAAATCTTGTTACAAAACCTATATTGGGATAAAGCAGGAAATTCTGCAGTTACATGCAGTCTTACAAAAGATATGCAGTTACTTTTCGCAATAATTCTATTGCACATGTCTCTGTAACAAGGGAAGAACAAATGGCATGGTATCTGGTGGGAGGAAAGTTACTGAATGGGCTAAAATGACGCCAGAACAGTTGGCATGTAAAGTTACAGGTACAAAGACTAAATTGGGTCACCCAGGCTAGACCAACAGTGCACCTCCATGAAGACAGGCTAACGCCACCCGGGAGGGCCATTCTGACTATATCTCCTAACCCCAGGAAGAATTGAAGTTACAATCAGTGCCAGACTCCTTATGGTCCCCTTGGGCAACATGACATTGGGCTAATAAGAACAGCAAGACAGGTTAAAATAACTCCAAAATCCGACTTTAGACCTCACAAACGCAGTATCCGTTGAGTAAAAAGGCAGAAGAAGGCATTCTACCAGTGATCACGGCTCTATTACAAGCTGGGGTTTTAATTCCATGCACAGATTCACCGTGTAACACACCCTTGTTCCCAGTAAGGAAACCGGATGGGACCTGGAGAATGGTACAGGATCTGCAGGCTGTGAATGCTGCTGTGGTACCAAGGGCTCCTATGGTCCCAGATCCATCTGTTTTGTTAAATGATATCCTTCCCACAGATAAGTATTTTTCTGTCATTGATATCAGTAATGCATTTTTTTCCATCCCTCTACAGGAAACTAGTAGGTTTTGGTTCGCTTTTACGTTCATGAGCAAGCGTACACCTACACCAGACTGCCGCAGGGATATTGTGAAAGCCCTACAATCTTTTCACAAGAAATGTCAACAAACCTGGCACAGTTTCAACCGAGCATGGCTGTCATCTACTGTTATATGTGGGCGACATCTTACTGGCTGCACCCACGGAGGCTGTCTGTGAGTCGAAACTATTCGGTTATTGCATTTCTTGGCGAAGAGGAACATAAGGTAAACAAATCTAAATTACAATTTTGTAAAACTGAAGTACGATATCTAGGCTATACCATTTCAAATGCTGGTAGACAACTAGATAACTGTAGGAAAGAAGCTATTTTACAGGCACCAATGCCCAGTACGAAAAAAGAAATGATGTCATTTTTAGGAATAACTAACTTTTGTCGTAGTTGGATTCCCAATTATGCAGAGGAAGTGAGTTCACTTTCAGAACTTATTTTTACACTTCCCATGGCAGCACATGATGCGCTGAAATGGACAGATAAGGCAATACAGGCATTTACTAGGGTAAAGCAACTGATAGCAGGATCCGCAACACTTAGCTTCCTGACTATACGAAACCTTTGTTCAGACAGTAGATTGTAAGCAGGGTTTTATGACATCGGTTCTGTGCAAATTTATGGGGATAAGTTGAGACCATTAGCTTTTTATTCCAGTAAACTGGACACAGTGGCACGATCGTTGCCACACTGTGTACAAGCAGTAGTCGCAGCTGCACTGGCCGTGCAGGCGTCTGCAACCCTAGTTTTGTTTCATGACCTTACTTTACGGGTACCGCACTCTGTCGCGGTAATACTTCTACAGGATAAAGTTACCTTTCTCTCTCCTAGCAGACACTTGTCCTGCATGACAACATTACTATCACAACCACACATGACCATTGAGCGATGCACCACTCTAAATCCAGCCACGCTGTTACCTACAGCTGATGACGGTGCCCCTCACGTATGTTTAGACTTAATACACTCTAATGTCTTACCAAGACCAGACCTTAAGGATCAGCCTTTGGCAAATTCAGATTGGACCCTGTTTGTAGATGGGTCAGCACGTAAGAATGAGGCAGGTATTACACAAGTGGGTTATGCAGTCACAACTGAGACTAAGGTACTAGAGGCAAAACCTCTCCCCAGGAATCTGTCCGCACAAGCGGCTGAATTGATTGCTTTGACCAGAGCATGTACCATTTCCAAGGATAAGGCAGTTACTATCTACACAGATAGTCAGTATGCTTTTTCCACGGTCCATGTCTTTGCACAGCAATGGAAAAATAGGGAATGGTTACTGCCTCAGGAAAGGAAATAACCCACAAGGATTTAATTCTTAGCCTCTTACAAGCTGTCCAACTGCCACGGGATTGGCCATCTGTAAGTGCGCAGCACACACAAATGCCAAGGATCCAGTATCACTTGGAAATGTACTAGCTGACAAAACTGCAAAAAGTGTAGCCTTAACCTCTACTTTTGCACTCGAGACCACACAGAAGGAACTTCATCCTACAGATAAATTTGATCTACAAACTTTACAAGTAATGCAGGAACTTAGTACAGTTCAGGAAAAACAGCGATGGGTTAAATATGGGGCTATTCAAAAGCAAGGAGTTTTTGTAGGTCCAAATGATAAGTATGTTTTGCCAACAAACCTTTTAGGTATGCCTCATTAGTGACGCATGGCCCATCTCATCTGGGCCCTGCTGCTATGGTTCAAATGACCCAGCAAATTTTCTGGACCAAGGGCTTTATAGCATATGCTAAACGATTTTGTTTATCATGCCTGCTTTGTGCACGATACCATGGTGGTGGTACGAATCACTCCAGCAGCTTTCCGCTGCCTCCGTATCCATTTCACACAATCTGTATGGATTTTATTGAACTAACTCCTGTTCAACAAAAGCGATTTGTATTAGTCATTATTGATGCTTTTACAAAATGGGTTGAAGCTTTTCCAGTAACACATCCAGATGCCCTGTCAGTAGCCAAGGCCCTTACGAATAATATTATCCCTCATTTTGGGCTACCCACACGCATCTATTCTGATAATGGCACACATTTTGTAAACCAAGTTATTCAAAAGCTGGCTGCCGTTTTCAGATGGAACTAAAACACCACTGTGCCTACCACCCACAGTCAGCAGGGTTGGTTGAACGCCATAATGGCATTCTCAAAGGCAAGTTACGTAAACTCATGGCGAGACACATCAGTCTTGGATAAACTGCTTACCTCTGGCACTCCTGTCCATGCGTACCACTCCCACTTCAAAAGGGGTCACACCATTTGAACTACTATATGGGAGACCTTATTACGTCCCGCAGTGGCAAGGTCTTTTGCCTGCGGAACGTGAGGGGTGAAGAGATAGCAGATTACATGAGGAAAATGCTGACAAAAACTAACACTTCTCTAACGAATGATTATTTTTCAGATCAGAAGAACAACAGGATCCTGGAAGTGAAGGCTGGCGAGTGGGTATGGATTAAAATTGTAAAAGAAAACGTGGGCCTCTCCAAGTGGGAAGGTCCATACCAGGTTTTGATTACACCCACAGCAGTTCGAATAAAGGAGCGAACATCTGGGTTCCTTTTGACACATTGAAAGATTGTAAGGAATTTTGGGTTGAAAAGAATTTGAGTTCCCTGAGGAACACTGATTAGTAGTAATCCTGTTTTGTATGAACTTTTCTGACTGTTGTAGCAATGCAGGAAAATACCGGAAGGGAGCAGCCCTTCCCACAAAGGCATTGTAAAATAATTTTGTTATTAGTGATTGTAAGTGTTATTTTTCTGTTTTGGCCATTTTATTTTCACACGAAACTAGCCAAACAAAGAGAGATGAAAATACAGCTTGGCATCCACCTTTAACACGCACCAGGCTATTAAATATGCATATGCTTTGTCTTTTAATGTTTCAAATTGTTGGATATGCACAGCTATCCCGACTGTACATGGTGGTCTGATGTTAGGTACAGTCCCTTTGGGGGCAAATGATACATGGACCAATTTACTATTTGAAACTCGGAGGTAGCCGTAAAGGACAAAATAGCATTACCCCTCATGGGTCGCCAGAATGGAACTGTATGTTTCCAGAGATCTGGAAAAATTAAGGTTGGATGGAGTCAATGTAATATAACCATAATTCATAACTGTACATTAGATGGGCACTGTGCAACAAGTTTCAAGCCTATAAGAGTGCTTATTAATAGTACAGGGCTTATTAATGTCACTAGTTTTGTTGAAAAATGTTATCTGTGTATGATCTTTTGTTTAAAGGGATACAAGACAAAGGAAATCATTCTATTCCAGTAAATATCACTCTTAAAGTGAATGACTGTTATTTTGTCTGTGGTAAAAAAGCATACAAATGGTTACCAAGGAATTGGTCAGACAGTTGTTTTTTGGGTTATTTGGCACCAGCTATAAGACATTCCTTTACTCTTCCCCAAGGTAAAATACGAAATGTACGTGCTGTGAATAAACCTGTTAATCCCGTAGGTAACATTGATGCATCCTGGATCTATCATCACGATTTGGCCCACAGTAGCAGCAAGGGACTGTCACACATGGACTTGGGCGATGATGTCATTTCTTGGGCTGGTATTCTTCCAGCTTATGGGACAGTAAAATCTATTTGGGAGCTCAGAAAACTGTCAAAACTGTTAGAAACTCTGAGCAATGCAACTTTCTGTGCACTAGAGTTGGTGAGGGATCAGCTAACTGCAATGAGGACTGGAGAGATGCAGAATCGGATGGCGCCGATTTCACCCTAGCCGAAAGGAGGTACTTGTGCTCTTATCCAGGAGGAGTGTTGTTCTTTCATTCCTGACAATGAGCATGATATAGACAGTCATTTGGAGATCTTACAACAAGTTTCTGAACTTACAAAACCAGGGCAGAATCCATTGACTGACTTTTTCCAGAATTGGTTTGGAAATTGGGGAACAGTATTTATGAATGTCTTAATTGCTGTATGTGTTGGTGCCATTATATTCCTACTGTTGGGTTGTTGTTGCATTCCTTGCATCCGAATGATAATATCAAGTGTATTGTCTGCTAATGCAACTAAAGCTTATTATTCTGAATATACGAAAATAAATCGTTAAAACCTGTATGAATAAAATGTATTACTGGGGATACAAAGTGTTGTGAGGGGAAATGTAGTAAGAATCTTTGTGTTCAACATCTTTGTATCCTGTACAGGAAGGGTTAAAATGTGAAACTGCATTGCGTGCAAAGAAATAAGCTAAAATGAGTTGTTTTTCTTGTAAGGAATTTGCTGACCAGAAAGGAATGCACAGATGCTACTTTGGTCCAGGCACAGGCCTATCTTGGGACTGACCTCTGACCAAGGAGGAGTGCATAGATGTTACCTTGATGTAGGCACCAACTTATCTTGTGTCTGACTTTTTTACCATCTAAGGCTCCACTGAGTGAATTTATAGCCTTGACTGAAATTCCTTGTCTAGTAACCAGCTGCTGAGTATGCACGAAAGAGGGTATAAAAACCCATGTAAAGTGTGTAGAAATTAGACTGCTAGCAACCAAGATTTTTGTGGCAGGTCTCCATGCATGTAAAATAAACTCTTTTTTGGCCTACCTTCTTTTGCTGCGTGATTCTTCCAGTATATGTTAAGAGTATTAAAAATCTTTTGACATTTCTGGTACCCGTAAAGTAAGGTCATGAAACAAAACTAGGGTTGCAGACGCCTGCACGGCCAGTGCAGCTGCGACTACTGCTTGTACACAGTGTGGCAACGATCGTGCCACTGTGTCCAGTTTACTGGAATAAAAAGCTAATGGTCTCAACTTATCCCCATAAATTTGCAACAGAACCGATGTCATAAAACCCTGCTTACAATCTACTGTCTGAACAAAAGGTTTCGTATAGTCAGGAAGCTAAGTGTTATGGATCCTGCTATCAGTTGCTTTACCCTAGTAAATGCCTGTATTGCCTTATCTGTCCATTTCAGCGCATCATGTGCTGCCATGGGAAGTGTAAAATAAGTTCTGAAAGTGAACTCACTTCCTCTGCATAATTGGGAATCCAACTACGACAAAAGTTAGTTATTCCTAAAAATGACATCATTTCTTTTTCGTACTGGGCATTGGTGCCTGTAAAATAGCTTCTTTCCTACAGTTATCTAGTTGTCTACCAGCATTTGAAATGGTATAGCCTAGATATCGTACTTCAGTTTTACAAAATTGTAATTTAGATTTGTTTACCTTATGTCCTCTTCGCCAAGAAATGCAATAACCGAATAGTTTCGACTCACAGACAGCCTCCGTGGGTGCAGCCAGTAAGATGTCGCCCACATATAACAGTAGATGACAGCCATGCTCGTTGAAACTGTGCCAGGTTTGTTGACATTTCTTGTGAAAAGATTGTAGGGCTTTCACAATATCCCTGCGGCAGTCTGGTGTAGGTGTACCGCTTGCTCATGAACGTAAAAGCTTAACCAAAACCTACTAGTTTCCTGTAGAGGGATGGAAAAATGCATTACTCATATCAATGACAGAAAAATACTTATCTGTGGGAAGGATATCATTTAACAAAACAGATGGATCTGGGACCATAGGAGCCCTTGGTACCACAGCAGCATTCACAGCCTGCAGATCCTGTACCATTCTCCAGGTCCCATCCGGTTTCCTTACTGGGAACAAGGGTGTGTTACACGGTGAATCTGTGCATGGAATTAAAACCCCAGCTTGTAATAGAGCCGTGATCACTGGTAGAATGCCTTCTTCTGCCTTTTACTCAACGGATACTGACGCTTGTGAGGTCTAAAGTCGGATTTTGGCGTTATTTTAACCTGTCCCGCCGTTCTTATTAGCCCAATGTCATGTTCCCCGCGGGTCCAATAGGAGTCTTGCACTGATTGTTACTTTTATTCTTCCTGCGGGTTAGGAGATATAGTCAGAATGGCCCTCCGGGTGGCGTTAGCCTGTCTTCACGGAGGTGCACTGTTGGTCTAGCCTGGGTGACCCAATTTAGTCTTTGTACCTGTGCCTTTACATGCCAACTGTTCTGGCGTCATTTTAGCCCATTCAGTAACTTTCCTCCCACCAGATACCATGCCATTTGTTCTTCCCTTGTTACAGAGACATGTGCAATAGAATTATTGAAAAAGTAACTGCATATCTTTTGTAAGACTGCATGTAACTGCAGAATTTCCTGCTTTATCCCAATATAGGTTTTGTAACAAGATTTTTGTGACCTTGTGTTTAAAGAATTGCTCTTCATATTTGTCGCCTGGTCCTACATGCTTTCTGTAGTACATTGTACAATGTAGTTGTTTAGCTACCACTGGCGGTTGTGTGCCATATTTGCTTAAGGCTAAATTAGTTAGCTCATTAACTACATTTTGTGGTCCAGTTTCGACAAGATCATTACTGTACCAGTAGTGTAAATCACCCTGCCCCACCTGCAACATAACATCTTGAATTTCTACTGCTTGGCTAGAATCCCTGATGCAGTCGGCACAGCTGCTATGCCAAACACATGCATCAAATCTCTCCTAATAAGTTTACAGGGCAAATTTTGGAAATAATGACTCGAAATCTGATAGTTTGGTTAGTTTCAGGGTCCGTAAACCATAAGGGTTTAGATAGTGGTTCTTTATAAATGCGCCATTGGCTGCCTTGACTAATACATAGTCATCAGAAGTTACATCAGATGGCACTGCAGAGGTTTTAGCAGGGTCCTGGAGGCCCCTGAATCACACAAAATTCTACATCCTTCCTTCCACTTGAAGTGTGATAATCGGTTGTGCCTCTAGCTGCATAGTTACAGCAAGCTGTTAAATTAACAACCTGATATTCACCTTTGTCTGAAAAATCAGTCATTTCATTCTCCCATCCTGCATTCTCCCTTACCCTCTTGTTTACGTCCTCAAAAGCTTCCTCTTCACTCCGCCTTATCGAGTCTGGCCCCTCAGCTTTTTTGTCCGGGTCTGATTCACCTCCACCACCATCATATAGTCATGCTGACTCGTGATCCGGGTGGTTTTAGTTCTTTCAGAAGACCGGCAATCCCTGGCAAAATGTCCCTTTCTGCCACATTTGAAACATTCTCCTCTTTTCTGTCTGCCTTCATAGTCTTCGTAATGTCCCACATTCCCTCTTCCTCTGCCCCTGCCTCTGCCCCTTCCTCTACCCCTGTTAGTCGGACCTTGCAGTAGCATAAGTGTCCCATCTTCACCCACCGTAAAGGTTTGAGCTTGTTTCCTTTTCCTTTCTTCTAAATATTTCTCTGCATGTCTTGCATACTCCAGTAAGGGTTGCAGACGTGCCGTCCGATGGTCTATCATATGTTTGTGAATGAAGTTACTGATTGCAGTCCTACATCCTTTTAAAAGGCATTTTTTAACTGTTGTTCATAAGGTGAATCATCTTTTTGATTGGGTGGTTTGCTTATTCCACTATGGTTATCAAAACACTGGGTAAGTCTGTGCAAGTAGTTATCTACTTTTTCATCGACTTCTTGCACACATCTATTGATACAGGTCCAGTCTGCCCTAGGCTTCCATTTTTCCATAATACGGTCTAGTAAATCCTTAACCTGCTTTTGGTAGGAGTCTGAATTGTAGGCAAGTGGTCTATCATCTTCCCTGGTTATGGGGTCCCAGTCCCCACAGACCAGGTGCCAGTCGGGACCCAAAATTTGTCGAACTACTTGCTCCAGCTCTACGGCATTTAGCTTGTAACTTTCTATCATGCCTGCGATATTTTCACAAAACTTGGTCATGTCTAATTTTGGGTGTGGTATGCCCTCCACAGCTTTTGGATGTCTTCCGTGTCCAAGGTCGGTAAACTAAAATAGTGGGACCTTGACCGGTGTTCCTGCCTGTGGATTTGCTACTTCTATAAGGGGATATGAGTCTGTAGATACTATATTTAATTCATCTTCTTGCATTTCAGCTTCCTTACGTCCATTCTGATTTATCTATATTACGGTTTCGAGTTCCAGGGTTTCACCTACTTGTTTTGTCAGTACTACAGGGGTACAGTTTTATCCTGATTCTCTGTGTCATTTTCCTGATACTTGGGTGGACTAACCATGTCTTTTCTAACCGGATACAAGGGCGGGCTGTCGGTCACGACAGGCAACAGATGTCTCGTCATCCTCTTTTCGGACAAAAATGCATCTTTGCACTCGAGCCACCATCTCCCTTATTTGAAAGTTGTTCCCTATGTCTCTTATTAGCTTCTTCTAACCATTTCTGTGCTTGAGGAAATCCTACCTTTTTTGTTTCTTAACCTTACCTCCTGTGTCCCTGCGCAGGTCTCTCACTAGATTTTGACATTCTGATTTATTCAAGGTACCACTAAACCCATAGTCTTTCTTCCATTTTTTATATATTTCAAGTTTTTCGGTGTAATTTAAACATATATTCCTCATCCTCAGTCCTTTTATTTAAGCAGCCCTTCCTAACACAACAACTGCTTCCTGTTCCCATTTTTCTTATTTAAAAGAAAAACTGTTTCCTTTCCTGAGATCTCTACCGGTCTTTTGTAAAATTTTAAACAAAAGAAATTCCTTTATGACTAGTCCCTTTTAAATAAAAAACTTTTACAAATAAAAGCTTACCTTACTGCGGATCTTCCCCTCGTTAAATCACCGTCTCACGGATCGAATCTAAGAGTGACTGGCCTCTACTTACGACTTCTTCGCCGGAGGTCTTTCCATTCAAGGGAGCCAGATTCGTTCTCCCTTCCTGTACAGGTTTTTCAGTCCCTCTTATGTGATTACCGTGAAGAGGTGGCCCCATCGTTCTTGGGCCAGAAATGTCAAAAGATTTTTAATACTCTTAACATATACTGGAAGAATCACGCAGCAAAAGAAGGTAGGCCAAAAAAGAGTTTATTTTACATGCATGGAGACCTGCCACAAAAATCTTGGTTGCTAGCAGTCTAATTTCTACACACTTTACATGGGTTTTATACCCTCTTTCGTGCATACTCAGCAGCTGGTTACTAGACAAGGAATTTCAGTCAAGGCTATAAATTCACTCAGTGGAGCCTTAGATGGTAAAAAAGTCAGACACAAGATAAGTTGGTGCCTACATCAAGGTAACATCTATGCACTCCTCCTTGGTCAGAGGTCAGTCCCAAGATAGGCCTGTGCCTGGACCAAAGTAGCATCTGTGCATTCCTTTCTGGTCAGCAAATTCCTTACAAGAAAAACAACTCATTTTAGCTTATTTCTTTGCACGCAATGCAGTTTCACATTTTAACCCTTCCTGTACAGGATACAAAGATGTTGAACACAAAGATTCTTACTACAGCTTCCTTGGAAAGGTTACAGGGATTTAGACAGAGGTCACTCCATTTATACTGTTGATCCTGACCTGGCAAAAGGCTTTTGACACCACCCAACACACTAGTACTATTGAAAAATTACACAAAAGTAATATAAACCCCTATATTGCCTGCTGGATTGCAAATTGATTATCCAACAGATCTCAGTTTGTGAAAGCTATTGGTACCCTCTCTAAAAATAAAATTGCAACTAGTGGGGTACCACAGAGTTCAGTGCTGAGCCCTCTCCTGTTTGACATTTATTTTGCAGCCATTTAAGCCATATCCCAAATGCAAGTTTATCACTGGTATATGACCAGATGGGAGAAGGTATATATTAAAGCCAAGAGTTATTACAAAAATGTTTTGTTTTTTGGTCGTTTTATTGATGACCTTTTTTTTATTTGGAGGGGTGACTTAACTGAGTTACTATGTTTCTTGCAAGAAATTAATGCTGCATGTTGTTGTGTCTTCGGCTTTTTCCAGTTAGGGGTCACCACAGCGGAACTCCGGTCCGCTAATGATTGGCAGTAGATTTTTACATGCCGAGTTGCCGGCCCTGACGCACAACCTTCAACGATGGTACGCCCATTCACGCATGTCTCCACACAGAAGACGCTCTAGCTGAGAATCGAACAGGACAACATCTTACTGGGAGGCGACAACACTACCGCAGCACTACCACCGCAGTGCTGCATGTGAATATTTTAAATTTACTTGGTATTATAGTTATTCACGCATTTATTTCTTGGAAGTTGAGGTATATAAAAAAGGTGATAAATTTTATACCAAAATATATATAAAAAAAGTGTCCAAAGTAATACATATTTGGATTTTAATAGTATGCATCCGAGTTATGTTAAATATAATATTGTAGCAGGACAATTGAAGAGAATAAGTGACTTAACTGACTGTGACAGGAAATATGTAGAAGAAAGGGATATGTTATGTCAAAAATTTGTAGTTATGGGGTACCCAGAATCATTGATAGAAAACAAAAAAGAAGAAATAGATAGCATTAGGAAGATGCAAAGGTCAATAGTTACACAGACAAATATAGGTGATTTTCAGAATGATAGGAAATCAACTAAGAAAAATAATATAGATAAAGACTACAGTTTGGGAATGGTTATACCTTATTCAATTGATGGTGGACGAATAAAAAGTCTATTGAAAGAGAACTGGAAAATTTTAATGAGTTCTCCAGGAATAAAGGAAATTGTTGGTGAACAGCCTGTTTTTGTTAACAAGAAAGGTAAAAATCTAAAATCTAAAAAATGTTTTTCAAGATAAGATAACATATATACAAAATAAAAGAGAGAAGTTGATAAAATGTCTAAATTGTAGTTTTTGTAAGTATATATATATATATATATATATATATATATATATATATATATATATATAAGGGACATATTTCAATTAGTATTAATAATATGACAATATATGTTCAAAATGAAAATATTTGTATGATGAAGTATGTTGTATATCTGTCTAAGTTTATAGAATGTACCTCATATTATGTAGGTATGACAAGAGAATTATATAAACGGATAAAAGAACATCTATATGCTATTCAAATAAATGATATTAAAAACACCTGGGGTAAACATTTTATGAATAAGAAGTGTATTGGTAACCCTGAGTTTATGGTTATAGACAAAGTATATAATTTGCCAGAAGCCTGAAGCCCAGGGGATACAGATAAAGGCCATCTCTGGCAAAGGATCGTGGTCTGTCAAACATGTCCTCCCAGGCTGTCAGGTACTGGATCTCCTTGGAATGACACCAGAAACTAAGCCAATCATTAAAGTCAATCATTTTCTGTTTGCACTGAGGCATCATTCTGGGTGATGGCAGGATGCTTAAGGCTAGGAACATACCTGCCTGGGACACATATTCAGTGAGCTCAATCATGTCTCTCTTCATATAGTACAGAGAGGTACATCTCAATTCATTCACACCAACATGGAATATGACAGAGTCATAACAGTGCCTGTTGTTAAGAGACTTGAGTGCGTGCGTGATATGGCAGATTCTAGCACCTGACAAACAACTTACATAGGTTCATAGGTAGGTACTAGGCTATCTGCCCGAGGGCATTTATAAGCCTAGCCAAAGTGTGTCAGCTTTCACTGCCCCATTAATTAATTAACTGATTCTCTGTCAAGCATAGCCAATGAAGTGGTCCCAGGGGTGTATTTTCTGTTACCCATCCACTCGTCAAGGTTTCCCTTGAAGAGTGTTAGTGAGGGGCACTGCCTGATGTAATTTGGAATTGTGTTCCAAAGCATGGGGAGTCTCTGTCACAGGAATCTATCCCTCCAGCATGTTCTATTTAATGTTGTGGCGAGGATTAGCTCACTAGAGCACGTGCCTTGTAGTGACTTGGATTTTTTTTAGGTAGAGAATGTCCATCAATTCTGAGTTGGACATGGCTTTGTAAGTCATTCAGAGATCACCTCTGAGTTAGTGATATGCCAATGAGTACAGCGGGAGTTTTTTCAGTCGGGCTGCATAGGACATATGTTTGAGGCCAGTAATCCTCTTGGTGAGGTACTTTTGCAGTCTTTCCAGCTGTTGGAAGTGTCTTGTGAGGTACATCCCAAATGGGGCATTCTACTCTATGATGTGTCTAATGAGTGATGAGTAGAGGGGCACTATAACCTCTTTATTTCTAGATGCAAACCCTTTTGTAATTAGATGGGCCACATAGAAGGATTTCCTAACTACTTTGGCAATATGACTGTCAAAGGAGAGATTACTATCTTCCTGGGTCCCCAGATCTCTTATTACCTCTTCTGTATTAAGGGGGCTGCCACCTACGTGGTAATTCATGGGTGTTTTGTTTTTCCCAAACGGGATGACTATGCATTTTTTGGCATTTAGCTTGAGGCCATGACTTTGACATCAGGTGTCCGTCTCAGTAAGGCCCTTTTGGAGGATGTCCGTGTCAGCCGGAGAGTCAATTATGGCTCCCAGTTTGCAGTCATCGGTGAACTTGGTTAGCCATAGTCCTCCTGTGTTTGCCTATACTTCTGAGAAGTATATGCCGAACAGTAGGGGTCCCAGGACCGAGCCTTGCGGGACACCACTTGTGACTGGTTTAAAGTCGGACTTGGAGCCCACTATTCTTACCGTGTGAGTTCTGTCTGTAAGCCAGTTGGCAAACCATCTCGTGACGTAGGGGTTTATGTTCAGGCTGGTGAGTTTTACTATAATACCAGAGTGAAGAATGGTGTCGAAAGCCTTGGCGAGGTCAAGGTAGGCTGTATGAACCACCTTTCTCTCATCTATGACCTTGGTGACAGTCTTGAAGAAGTCAACCAGGTTTAGTAGGCATGATCTGCCATTAACAAAGCCGAACTGGGTCAGGTCAAGTGTTTGGAGGTTCCCAATGTCTTTGTTAATGAGTTCCATGATGATGCGCTCCATAGCCTTGCAGACCAGGCTAGTCAGGCTTATGGGGCAATAGTTACCAGGGTCAGTTGTGGCCCTTCCTTTGTGGAGAGGATTAACCGTTGCTGTGCGCCATTCTATGGGCATGTAGCCTGTAGAGAGGCTGAGGTTGAATAGCGTGTTTAGGTGGGGGTTAGTTTGTTCTGTAGTTCATGCAAGATGCAGCCTGGGACACCATCTGGTCCCATTGACACTGTGTTTTTGGCTTTTGAAAGGGCTGTTTTCACCTGTGCGTCTGTGATTTTTGGGGCACTACACTTTTCCGGTATTGTTGTGGGCCCCTTTGGAGGTGAGAGGGGGGTGAAGTTTGCACTGAATCTATCTGCCAGGATGTTGGCAATATCAGTAGGTTCCGTATATTTTCTGCTATTTTGCACTAGTTCAGTACATATCTGTGAGTTGCCACTTAGATTCTTAACATAGTTAAAGAAGGTTTTGTGGTTATCTTTTGAATCCTTGGCTATTTTTCTTTTGAAGTTAGCCTTGGATGATTTCATGAGGGACCTTAGTTTCTTACTGATACTGATCAGGGATGTCTTTCCTTCTTGGGATTTGCTTTTTTTCTGAACTAGTTTCCTCCTTCTATTGTATAAACTCTTTATTACAGGGGTCCACCAAACTGGTTTCCTTCTCTTAGAGGAGTGAGTCTTGGTTTTGCTAGGGATGGCATGATCCATGCATCCTTGTAGGTGCTCATAGAGTGCATTTGTAAAGGTTTCTGCATCTTGGGCAGTGTTATCCTTTAGCGTGGGGGCTGTGAAACTTACCACCTCTGTCTTAAGTAAGGTGAAGTTTGCTTTAGAAAAGTTTTTTACTGTGGTTTCCTTAGTCGGGGTGGTGGTGGGGTGTGGACATCCAGAATGATTAGTTTATGGTCTGAGCTAACCAGTGACGGGTTGACCTCTGGTGTGGAACACCTGCCGCCCATGTTGGTGATGACCAGGTCCAATATGTTTCCACCTCTGGTAGGGGAGTTTACCAGCTGATCCAAGGCATTTGAGTTGATGAATTCCAGGAAGCGCTGGGCCTGGGAATTTGTACTTGAGTAGTTTTCCCAGTGAATGGTAGGGTAATTGAAATCACCTAATATTAGGGTGTTTGGTAGGACCTTCATGTTTTCCAGTGTCTCCAGAAAGGTGGAGTGGTGGTCCTGGGTCATGGAGGGTGATCTGTAGCAGGCCACAATTTGCACTGCAGATTTGCCCGATGTTAGTTGCACATGGATGATCTCAGAGGTATCATGCTGTGCCACTAACCTGGAGGTGTAGGTATCCTTGATGAATATGGATACACCCCCTCCTTTTGTGTTTCAGTCCGTGTTCTGTGGCCATGACTTTCTCCTTGTCTAGCCTGGTGAGGGGCATATCTGTGTGTCTCACAATAGTCTCCTATGACTAGTATGTTGGGTTTGTAGCTGGGCCTTAGAGGCTGTGAGACACAGACGTGTGTACTATGTGTGATGCTTGGTGCTGTGAGTTGTGATGTGCATGTTTTTGCTTTGGAGGTCTCTTTTGTTTAGGTATGTTTTTGCGGAGGACACCTGCACATGTAGGAGTGTGTCGTACAGGTGCAGGTGGTGTTAGCAGTGTGGAGTTCATGGTGCTTGTGCAGACAACTTTTCCAGTGCCAGATGTACTGGCTTGTGACTGAGGCAGCAAGGATTCTAGGTTCTTAATGTAATTGCATCTCTCACATATTGTTTTCCTAGGTGGTAGTAATAGAGGGTTGTCTGTGTGCATAAGGCAGCTGCTACACTGTCTCAGGATGCCCATATCAACCAGACTAGCAGGAATAACCATAGGAAATTGTTTGTCCATAGTTATCAGAATCTGTGGAAAAGAGGTCAGGGATAGTAGCATAGGGCTGGATAAAATCAATACAGTAGCTGCAGGCGAGGGCCTCACTTACGCAGGAGTGCTGGTAAGGGAAAAAAAGCAACTGAGATACTTCGCAAAGGGTTTAAACAGAACAGCAGCAGTGCATGACAGGCAAACATGCACAAACCCATGCAAATGCTGGGTTAAAATACCACAAAAATGAAAGTAAAATAGAAATGCTGGAATTGACCAGTAGCAGGAAACACAGGAATCACACAAACAGATCTAGATACAGCAAAACCTGTAACCAGACAATGCTAAAGATATTTAAACTCTGTTTTGGTCGATTTAACACAGGAGAACAGATACACACTTATATATAACAGTAGCTGTTGAACTTAAAATCCTTTAACAACACCAGTAGTAAAACACACCATGATAGAAGCAATAAAAATATACATGTGTATATTTTTATTGCTTTTATCGTGATGTCTTTTACTACTGGTGTTGTTAAAGGATTTTAAGCTCAACAGATCAGGTGTTGTCTTCTAAAATGCTCATTTTTGGATTTTTAAATGTTTTGGTAGTGTTTTGGGCACTTTAATCTCACTTTTTTGTACGTATAAAATCCTGTCAGGTCAGGTGGGACCATCTGGATGACTCTTGTTTCTAGCAGCTTTTGTATCTATGTGCTGCTTCCTTCCTCTGATTGGGTGGAACATTGGGAAGTTTCTTCCTCTGACACAGAGGAAGAAGGGAAAAGGGTATGTAGTAACCTCTGGATATTATGCTTAGCACCCATGAATCTTTTGTGATATTTCCCCAGGGATCTAGGTGCAAAGAGAAAAGATCCCTACTGCCTCCAGAGTTGAACAGTCCGACAGTGCTTCAGAAGTGCCAGTAGGGCCTGTCTGAAAAAGAATCCCTAAAGCCCTGGTTCTGTGGGCCTCCTCTGCCTCTAGGGTGACATCTGCCATTGAAATTTCCTCGTCTGTCTCTAGAGGAAATGTCTCCTTGCAAATCCTGGAAAGGCCTCTGAGATTTAAGGAACCCCATCTTCTTACCACCTCTTTGGTTTGGGAAAAAGGTCAGTTGAGGAGTAAAAAATTTGATTCCTACAGCAGACAGGGATTTTCCATCTATTTTGCTGCATGTAGGGTATCTTTAACAGATATCCCAAACAAAGAAGCTCTATCAAAAGAGAAATTAATAAAAGATGTCTTAAAGGGCTCCACAAAGTTGCACAGCCTCATCCAGGCATATCTCTTTATGGCAATACCTGAACTAGCAGTTTGTGAGGTACTTTCAGCAGTGTGAGAGATTAGCCTCATTGATGCATTAGAAATAGACGAGAGTGGCCAACTAAGAGTCCTCAGCAGACATGGACTCAGAGACAGAATTTCATAATTCCTTAGTCAAATCTCTCTGTAGCCTAGTAAAATGTGCCAAATAGTTAAGAGACCTCAGCGTGAAGGTAGCTGAGGTGAACACTCGATTTCTAAATCTGTCCAATGCTCTGGACTCCATGTTCAGGAGGAGGACAGAGGAGCTCTGCTCTGCTAGCTCTTTCTTAGTGGTTGCCACCACCATAGCCCCAACCAGGACTCCTTTGCTCCAGTGAGGGCAGTCTGAAGGGGGAGCTAAAAATTTGTCAAGGTGCTTGGGTGCAGGCTCGACAGTGTCTGTCTCATTCCAAACCCAGTGGGAAACCAGACTGATGAGTTTATATGTCGGAGGAGGGGGTCACCCAAGACACAGATGGTCCAGCACCAAAAGCCTCGAGGAATACTGATTCCTCAGAAGAAGGAGTTTGGGATGACCAGCCACCTTTCTGCTTAAGGATTTCTAGAATATCTCCAAAGGAGATGTCATCAGGTGGTGATCTTGGGGATTCTTCTCTCTCATCAAAATCAGTGTCTTCTGTGAGAGACTCCATGGGGGGAGTCTATGTGTCTCCTCTTACATGTCCTCTTCTGAGGAACCTCCTCTGTAGGATGTTCAGGGGAGTATCAGAAGATGGGGGGGGGTCTCCTCTTGTGGAACTGCCTGGAGACTAACTGGAATTGGCTATCCCTGTGGAGTAGGCCTGATGGACTCAGAGCTTCCAGTCAGTGAGGTGAAGGGGATAAGATCAGAGGCATGAGATGGGTCTCTATAAATAGAGAAAGCTCTTTCCACCACCTTGAACGCTGAGGGACCAGGGGAACCCCCCCCCCCCCGAGCCAAAACTTCCGAAGAAGGCAGGTCAGGGCCACCCCAGGAACTGAGCTGCAAGGGGAGAATTGGATTCAAGCTGTTCAGGGCCAAGGCTCCAAGAGGAAGGGATGGATCTGACAAAAACAGAGTTGAACCCAACCCCTCAGACCCAGAAGTGACATCTCGGCTCTGAGACCCATTCTGATCCGAGGGTATCTGAGCAGAGCCAGTCAGAGAAATCATAGGAGTGGAGGAAGGAACTATCCTCAGATCCTACACTGAAACTCTTGGAGATCTCAGATCCTTGAACTCTAAAACCATGGGTCAGACTGGAGAGGGAGAAACAAGGGACTTAGTAAGTCACTCACAGATCCAGTACAGGATAGAGCTGGAAGAATCCCCATCTGGATCTGAGCTCCGAATTTAACATCATCCTATCCACATCTGCCTCTGACAAGCTTCTGGATGACCTAGAAAACAACATGGAAGGGGGTCAAGAGTGTCTCCTCAGAGTCTGGAAAAGTTTAGTGGACAGAAAAGGGGAAACAGGCTTCACTGTGTACTCTGGTATATGGCTTCTTTGAGCTGAAGAGGTTCTCAGATCCAAGGACTTAAGATCCAAGGAAGAAGCAGATGGTAAGGGGGCTATGGTAACAGGAGGCGATCCTTTTGCATCTGAGGAAGATTTTGGATCCAAGGAACACCTAGGAGGTTTTGGATCTGAGGAGGTTGGATCCAAAATTTCTCTTATTGTTTTCTAACAGCTCCAAAGAAGCCCTTCGGGACTTTGCAGAAAAACTCTTTCTGGTACCTGAAGAAACACTTTGGGTGTTTTAGAGGAGATTTGAGGCCCAGAAGAAGAAGGAAGTAACCCCCTAAGAATTTGTTTTTTTGTGCCTGTCCGATAATGCTCTAGGACTAAAAGT